>NC_056613.1:24299908-24600287 GCF_018340385.1 Cyprinus carpio
CTTTTAACTTCTGCCAGGCGTAGGATGATAAATTAGTGAAGCTGTTCCATTCAAGATATTATATCTAGAGACCTTATGATGCATCAAATTACAGCAACCAATAATATACGGCTGGAAACGTATTCTCAGTTTCAGCTGAAACGGTGCAGCACTTAATCAATGGCTTGTGTTTTGATGCTCTCAGTCTCTATTTTGTTCCCACAATGCATATGAACCTGTCAGATGTGTGGATGCTATTGCTGGATTTACTATTTAGATTTCTTGTTTTTAATCTTTTAGTTTGTGCTGTTTTCAGTTAATGTGACTAAACATTATCTGTAGCACACCTGTGATAAATAAATGTGGTTTTGACACTCTTCAGTGTGGTGTAACGATCGCTGTAGAGCTTACAGAAACAGAACAACTTACTGAAATGAATCATGTCTCATGTAATCAATCAATCAATCAGTGTTTCAGCCTCAGAAGAACCTCAGTAAATCAACTTGGAATCTAACAATCTCATGTAATGTTACATTTTGTCTCAGGAAAGACATTCAGTGTCTGCAAAATCATAAGTTGGCTAGAAAAAAAACCCCTCATTTTTAGTTTAGTCCATTTCTGTTAGTTCCTTCCGGTTCCTGCTTATTCCTTATTTGTCTTTGTGTGGATAATAATAAATACATGTTTATATTCCTTCATCTTAGTCGTGCACTTGTCTTCTCACACACAAGAGTGTGACAAGTACACATTCGTTGTGTTTAATTTACCTGCTGTCTTCATTATGTAATGTGTAGGGCTATGTTTAAATAAATCTAAAAGGTGTAAAGTTTACAATTCAACAAAGAATCGGAGTAGAAAAAAAAAACGGAGTCATCTGTTTTTGCAAATAAACTATATATATAGATATATATATATATATATAGATATATATAATAATAATAATAATAATAATAATAATAATATATAAAGAGTTTATTTGCAAAAACAGATAACTCAGTTTTTTTTTCTCAAAAATCATGTTTTTTCACTGTGAATTCCAGTTATTCTCAGTCAAGCTGCAGTTGGGCAATTTTAAATTAATAATAAAAAAATACAGCTAACTAAAACCATGATAACATCATAAAAAAAACATGATTTTTAAACATTTAAAAAAACTGAGTTATCTGTTTTTGCAAATAAACTCTTATATATACATATATAAACATAGCCCTATATATATTTATATATTATTATATACCTTATATACAACTTTTTATATTTTTTTGATTATTAAAAAAAATTATTAAATAATTAATTTTTTAAATAAACTCAAGTTTTCTTTTTTTTCAGCTAAATTAACATTTTAGTTTTGGTTTAACAATAACAACAACAACAATAATAATAATAATGTGCATTATTATAAAATATCAGACAGACACACATCCCAGAAAACCCTAGCAGCCTCACAGAAATAGTTTAAAAAACACTCAAAGCACCTTAACAACCGCACAGCAGTTTTTCATAAGCCCCACTTGCATCTTCTTCAAAAAATCTAGTTCACTAATTTGGAAAGAGTTTCATAGCTATATTTGTACTTGCCAATGATCAAACTGCCAAATATGAGACGTCATTGTACTGTTTGCAGCATGCTGCAGCAATTAAACTATAGTAATCTGTACAGAGTGCACACTGTGTAGTGTTCAGTATGTAGTAAGCTTATATTCCATACAAACTCAAACCACCCTTCAGTCTTTATTTCTGCTATATATTAATCAGGATCAAGCGTGTTGGGTTCTCAGAAGGTGTATGAGGTGTGCTCCCTTTCTGTCTACACACACACACACACACACACACACACACACACTCACTCCATCAACACAAGCCATCTCTCTGAAAGCCCCAATGGAAAAACGATTTCCACCGTAAAATTCACCATCTTTAAAACTTTTAGCACACTTCCAAATAAAACTTCATACGAACCAGTCAAGACAAGAATGTACTGAGGGAATGACAGCATGAAGGATTTGGAAAAATAAACAGAATACAACACTGTTCTCTTTGTTTAGATTTGCACTGGAAAGTCCTATAGAGCTCCTGAGAGCGCCGTGCTCGCTAACGCTCTCTCCGCTGCCACCGTTAACTCATCTTACATTAATACTTTGCTCCATTATCACAGATTAAGTGTTGCTCTAATGGATCGATCACTACATTATTGTGGACAGCAGTTCTGCAAAGGTCCAGGGAGGAATGCAGCGTGAGCCACAGATGTGATTTGATCATGCTGTTTGTTTAAATATAATATGAATACAATAATCAATCTATGTGTTAAATTGCTGAACAACACATCCGGAGAAAGAGAGAAATTATGTTCGGCTTTTGAAACTACACATAAAAGAGTTACTAGGAGTTTAATAAGAGGTTCGGTAGTTTTAACAAGTGCTGCTAAAATGGTCCAGTGTAATTTAAAACCTGTGTCTGTGTCTGCTGTGCATTGACATGCTTACCGGAGTATCATATTGTTAGCATAACAACATACTAACTTCTTACTGGAATCGATTGACAGTCGAATCTCTCAAGTGCATAATGTGTGTAGTGCTACTTCTGCCTCTGTACAGCATCAAATCAGTCATTCATGAAGTCCTACAAGGTAAAGCGCAATGGAAGCTTTTCTTAATAAGTAGATTTTGTGTAATTTTTCCACTGTTTCTAATTATTAAATTGACTGCAATTTCATCCTACATCAGAGCTTCAAAACTGACACTGAGCTAACCTTTTTGAATCATCAAATGAAGTTTAAATTGGTTTTTACATATGTTGAAATATGATAAGGTGTGTTCTTGAATATGAAATATGTATGTGCTTTAAACAAATAAAAAATCAGTTCTGAATAGAAAAAAAAACATTTCAGATGCTTGATTCTGTTGCATGAATAAATTTAGTTTAAATGAGTTTAATTAAGTATAGCACTTCTGTTATAACATGACATGCTTAAACACTAATAATGCTGCCAGTTTCTGTGCTCAAGAACATCAGTCAAAGATTCACAACTGGATCTGGCCAAAATTAAGTATTCTCTGATTTTAACAAGTCTAAAACTAATGAATCTGAATGCAACATTATTGTATGCTTTTAGCTCTATTAAACACATTTAATCGCAGATTCTGAACATTTCACCCCAAAACCAGTTCTGAAATCCCAAAAGCATCTGCTGATGAGTGTGAGTTTGTGTTTATACGCCGGAGAGCGTCACAGTGCTCTCTAAAGGCCAGTCTGTTCACAGTGACATGAATCTGTGTGGAGTTACTGTTGATCAGTTCACTGCATACAGCTGTGTGTCATAATCAACATTCCTCCATTCGTCAGCGCTGTAAAGGTCAGTGTCATTTCGTTGCATTATGCATGCAGTTATAATAGCACTGTTATGAAATGAGAAGCAGTTTCACACATTGCTTCCAGATTTTATCGCCCACTTCTTTTTGAGTGGAACTGAAACCCTTTACTGAACAACTGAAAATGCTTGCTGCGCATTGTTTACCTACGAAGAGCACCGCAGTTCATTTAACTTTGTTGTAAATGTCTGCAGCGCTGAAGTTTTATATCATGTTTTAAATAAGACATCAATATCACATTCAGATGACGGATATCCAGCTGTAGATCTGGACATGCTCAGTGCACTCAAGGAGAAACCATCACCCCAGGCCCTTTAATTGATAGCAAATGCAAATAGAGACCACAGATATTAATATATATATATATACACAAAGCTGATCATATGAACTATTTTATTTCCGCCCCTAAAAATCATTTTAAGTCTTTGAAATCTTGCTTTCTTAAGGTTCGAGATGCTTTTCGGATCATCTCAAACAAAATGCTGGAGAACATGATCATCTCGTTTAGTTCTAGTGCTGTATCTTTTGTTTTAAAACATTAAGGCAAAAGATACACACAAAAAATACTGAACTGACACATTCTCAAATTCAAATGTAACATTTCACTCAAACTGCATTTTTATTATTAGCCTATTATTATTTTTTATTTATTTTTATTTTTTTCCATCAAACTAGAACAATGCAAAACAGCATTTCGCTAGTGGTCTCACACTTTTGTTACCTACTGTATATTTGAACCTCTTATATTGGATTAATTTGAATTTTAAAAAGTTCGCGTGCACAGTTAGTATCCTGTTCACGCGCCATTACCACGCAAGCATCTCACGAGCCTTTACATGCACAGCGACAGCGGACAAATAATGTGAAACAATAATGTAAAGATAATCAGAATATGAATGTGCATATGCACCACGCCCTGCAGTGACTCAATGATCTCAAAGCGGAAGTTTCTCTTATGTAACATGAACTTCAGCTTACAGCGGTGTTGAGTCCATCTGTCCCATCATCATCATCATCATCATTAGCGCGGTATATTAGGAAGTGAACATTCCCTATGTAGGCTACAACTAGAGATGGACACGGCCGAGTGAAATGCGTTCAAATCTGGAAATAAAGAGCTATTTAAGTTGCACTAGCGGTATGCAGCTACAGAAATAAAATACACTGCTGTTGCTGAAATATAAAATACTCAGCTTACCTATTCTGCAATGTACCATTTTGTGCTTGCACACACTCGGGCTGTGACTCAAAACCTAGCTAGAGCCCTACACACACAGCATTTTTGCGCATCTCAGGCGCGAAGCCTCTCACGATGCCCAAAAATGCTGCTGCGCGCCGGAGATGCGCAAAAACGCGCTCTGCCTAGGCGGCTCTCCGCGCTTTGAGACGCAGCCACTGAGAAACACAGCGACTCGGAGCCGTGCAAAAGTTGCCAAAGTTGCGCTCTTACCTGACTTTGGTCTCGAGGTGAGCGAGTGGAGTCCCTTTGTGACGTCAGCCGGAGGTCGCGAGTAGATCTTGAAGAGCGGGAATCGTTGCATCAGCTCGAGTCTGGAGCGCTGATCCCTGATCGGGAAGAGCGAGGAATGCGGAAGTCAGACGTCAGCAGGGAGGATGAGGAATGAGCTGCAGAGGGGAAAACACACATGGAGAAGTGGAGAAGTGAGATACAGGCTCGCTCCACCCCTTAGAAACCAGAAAACAAACATTCCGTTCTCCGTCAGCGCTTTACATGCTTTAGGCTGCCAAGCTGCAGCACTGCGCTGTGTGCCAGGAGCGTTCCTCGCCGTTCCCCTTCAAAAATTGCCCCCTTATTTTAACACTCTTATTATGATGCATGCATATTACATAGATACAAATTGTAGCCTATTAACCTGTAGATGCATGAGCAACAAAGAGTTGCTAATGTAGTTGGGGAAAGTTACTTTTAAAAGAAATGCATTACAATGTTGCGTTACTCCCTAAAAAAGTAATTTAATTACGTCGCTTAGTTACTTTTTTATGGAAAGTAATGTGCTATGGTTACATTTTAAATATGGGCAGGGCTTGCTTATTTGTTTTTATTGTAAAAAGAAATATTCTTTTACAAAAGTAAAAGCCCTTTCACAACAACCAACGTGAAGGAAATGCAAATTTACGTCTGTACAGTAGGCTAAACAAACTGCATGAAGAATATGATGCAGGAGAAAAAAGTTCAACACTATTCAGCAATAACTAAAATGAAACAAAAATGTTTAATTTTTTGCTTAGTATGGTTGAATTGGAACATCGAAGCTCAGTAGCAAAGAAATTGATAAATTTAACAAAATGTGTTTAATTACATAAAGGACATTTGTTTTATTTAACAGCTTTAATGTTTGCAGGTTTGTATAATATTCTGAGTTTGCATTTGACTGTTTGTATTCATTTTGAGCAGTGTTGGGTAAGTTACTCAGAAAAAGTAATCACTTCTTTAAAATTATAATTTGATTACATTACTGATTACTGCATTTAAAAAATAATCAGATTACTAACTAGTTTACTTTCCAGTTACTTTCAAGTTTACCTTTGGGCAATCAATTTATCTTCAGTTACGTGGCTTTTTTTTACTCATCTGCCATATTTATGGCAATAAGGGGGGCAAAGTTATGGCGGTGAATACAAAATCACTTAATAACTCTGAAATATTTTTATGGATCTGAAATTGCACAGACCAAATCTATACCAAATCTAAGATTTGTGGGCTTTTAGATATATTTAATCCATAGTTGATCTCCATATGGTGCTATATGCAGAAACAGAGTTGATTAAATATATAGTCTATAAATGTCTGTCTATTGGATTATTGTTTACTTGCTTTTTTAAAAACTTTAGCCATTGGTTTGATTTGCATGGAACTTCAGCCCAAGACACTCATGACAAATATTGACAATAACTGATAAATAATTTTGATTTATCAAAGCGTTGGTCATTTTAATAAAATAACCTTGGCTCAATGCATTGTCCAGACTTAACAAAACCTGACACACAGTGTGCTTCTTAATACTCAAACTGATGCTCTCTCATTTCCTCACTTCTCTGTCCTCCAGCTCTTTAGCTGGATATCAGTAGAGGTCAGACATCTTTAACAATAACTCAATTTGCACCATGAAGAACGAGAAGTGAGGGAGCTTCCAGAGGAGCAGACCAAAAACCCAATGAGTTTGAAATGTTTGATTTTTAGGTTTCTTTTAGAAGCTGCAGTCATGTCATGAATGAAGATTTTGTTTAGTACCGGCAGCATGATACTGGAATGACATTTACATGGTACTCTGGTTCTTGTCCTAATGGTACCGTGGGTTCTTTTTGATGCTTTGTTGAATGTACATGAATAACGTGAAGTGTGAAGAGACACTCGCACTCTATTGAGTGCTTCCCAACATCGGCAGTCGAGTAAAGATTTATCACAGACACACCATGACATTTGTAGTTGTTAGTTTTGTTAGATGCCAGCTATAAATCTTAACACATGTGAGTAGATCTATGTGTTAACCAAACACACACACAAAATTATAAATACAAAATTTAAACTAGTTACTAAGTTAGGATATAAAATTAAGGTACTGTTTAATGATCTATATAAGCATGTTGGAGATCACAGATTTCTTTGCAAACTACGTACATTAATCTCAGGAGATACCGTACGTAAGTGCACCATTGTTTTAGAAGCTATTGAACCACATGCACTGATGCCAAATTATGAGACCTAGAAAATTATACTAATGATTACAGTGACTCTGACAATATTAGTATCACAGCCTTCCTCTGTCAATAACACAGACATAAACAGTGATTTAGAAATCTCTGTAATGCCCAGATATACAATCAGATATACATGATATTTTGGCTGTTTTCTAAGAATGTCTTCTCCATGTGTTGTGATGGGGCGATGAGGATCAATAACACAGACATAAACAATGCAAAGAAATTTTTGTTTCCAAAGGTAATCAAAACAAATAAAATTTATTCAAAAATAGCAAAACAAACTCTGGGGGTAATCCAACTTCAGTCGATTACCGGTCCGGGTGAGGGCTTCTCTGGCGATCCTCCAAGTACAGAGGCACCTCTGACTGAACGCATGCATGGATGGAACAACAGCATCTGTTTCTTGGGAGGGGAATAAAGGTGGCTGGTGGCCTAAACATCACTGGAAGGGAGACAAACCTGTAGACGAGACCGGCAGGGAGTTATGTGCCTACTCTACCATGGTTAATCTTGAACTCCAAGACGACAGTTTGGCAGACGTCACACAGTGCAGGACCCTCTCCAAATCCTGGTTAGCACACTCGGCCTGCCCATTAGTCTGCAGTTGATAACCAGAGGATAAGCTCGTAGTCACCCCTGGCTGACGACAGAATTCTGTCCACAACCTAGACACAAACTGGGGACCCCTATCAGAAACCACGTTAACCTGGAGACCAAGTTTTTTAGGGTGATCTTTGGGACAAAATAGCCCCAACCCCCACCTCTGACGCATCCGCCTCCACAATGAACTGACAAGACAGGTCAGGTGTAGTTAAAATGGGAGCTGAAATGAAGTGACTCTTTAAGTTTTAAAACGCAGTCTGAGCCTGCGAAGACCAACTGTAAAGCTTCTTAGTGGAGGTGAGATCAGTCAGAGGAAGGGCGATCTGACTAAAATTCCGAATGAACCACTGTAAAATTTGGCAAACCCTAGAAATTGCTGGACCCGCTCGATGACTATCCTAGGTGGGCCAAATCAGCAACTGCTTTTACCTTGGCAGGATCCATTCTGATACCCTTGGGAGAGAGGATAAATCCCAGGAATGGATTGGATTCTCAAGTAGCCACTGGAGCACTCGCCTGACGTGCTGGACATGATAGCATTCGTTCTAGAAGAAAAATCAGAATATCGTCCAGATAAACAAAAACTGTTGGAGAGTTAGAAAGAACAAAAACGGCATGACCAAATATACAAAGTGCCCAGTAGGGCTATTAAAGGCAGTCTTCCATTCTCCCCCCTCCCTAAGTCCCTGAAGCTTGGGACTTACTGAAAACAGCTCTCAATCATGATAAACCTCTGGTACACCTGCCAGGTTGAGACATTACAGGTGAGAATGCAGCACCCAGACATTGAGCTAAACAAAAAGTGCTCCAGGTTAAAACAGAGTTGAGAGCCTAGTCATGTGGGGATTATTTTTGACTAGCCAGGTGTGCCCCGAAAACCACTTGGGCGTGTGAATGAGGAGGAAAACGGATCTCCTCAACATGGTTGGGCGAGGGGTGTGAGTGTAGTGAATGGGTAATCCTGGAAAGAAGGGTGCCACAAAGTGTTTTAGCCGATATACGCTCAGCCAGAGCAATGGAGGGGATCCCCAAGTGCAAGGCCAGCCTGGCATCCATGAAATTGCCCTCTGCTCCAGAGTCAATGCAGCAGCCACGTGACTGGCCTCTCTGCAGTAGAGACACAGTTGGTTGTCCAGGCGACGCTGCGCTCCCTCAACGTCAACCACGCCCTCCCAACCTGCATCGGCTCATCCTGGGGGAAGTCGAGAAGTTGAGATGGCGTGTCACCTGACGCTGCAGACACAGCTCTATTACCAGGCTCGAGATAAGCCACACCCCTCCGATGCCGGGAACGGAGAGCAATACGGTTATCCACCAGCATGGACAGGTCGATGAGTCCGTCCAGGCTTGAGGGTAATTCAAGGGAATAAATTTCATCCTTGATGTGCTCAGCCAGACTGTGGAGAAAGTGATCCCAACGAGCCTTGTCATTCCAGCCACAGGATGCCGCGAGTGTGTGAAACTCGATTGAGTAACTGGAAACTGAGCCTTCTCCTTGCCGTAGCAGCGCCAGGGCTCGTGCTACTTCAGTTCCCTGAGCCGAGTGATCAAAACACATTGCGTAGTTCCCTTTTGGGAAACTCTCTAAGGAGGGAACAGCAGCTGTGCTCATTATCCCACATAGCCGTTCCCCTCTGTCTCGCTAGACCCACCAAGAGCGTGATGGTGAAAGCTACCTTGGACTGCTCCGTAGAAAAACAGGAAGGCTGCAGCGAGAAAGTCAGAGAGCATTGGGTTCAAAAAGTGTTAGGCCCACCCGAGTAAGAAGCAGGAGGATTGAGCCATGGTTCAGTGCAACGGCTACTAGATCCAGTGGGGTCGGGAGGAGGGGTTACCGTAGGAGCCATGGGAGGGCTGGTGTGTAGCTGATCCATCCGTTCAACCAGCTGGTTAAGCTGGAGAAAGATCTTGGAGTCTCTGGGGGTAATCCAACTTCAGTCGGCAATGTGATTCAAACCAAGTGATTAGAAGACAGCTCAAGACTCAGCGCTCGCACAGGACCAACAACCTGAGAGTTGAGTGAAGCAGAGAGGGGCAGTCCTTCTCTCTATGCGTCCTGGGAGCAGGAAAGACAGAGGTGAGTGTAACACCAGAGAACGAAACAACCAGCACACAGGACATGAAACACATAGAACACAAACAGTCTACTTAAAACAAGGACTAGACGGAAGAGGAATATAAAGGAAAGGGGTAACCAGCGACAGGGAGGGTATAGGCAGCCAGTGACCAGCGCAGCCCCACCACTGATCACAAACCGCTGAAAAAAGACATGACACACAGACAGCAGAGGGAGTCAGAGTGTACCCTGACATGTGTACCATGTCTTGTGATATTTGGATACTGTGTTTACAAGAAAAGGGACGTTTAGTTATTATGGGCTGCAGTCCAAAACATATCGGCGGGTTTGTTATTGTGTGTTGAATTATTAAATGTGTTTGAATTATTTGGATTGTTTTTTTATTTGTTAGGTGTGATTTAATTTTTTGGATGACTCTTTTTTTATGAGTAGGACAATGACACAGATTGGATGCACATTGCTTATTTAAGACATTTCTAATGAAGATTAATAAAGCAAGATGCCCTGTTAAAATGCTTAATGTAACCTCTTGCTTACGAGCTTCACCAAAGTCAGTGATGATGCTGGCAAGAAGTAATCTAAATGATTTTGATTTGTCCAAATGTTGTGTAGCTATAAGCAAATTAATTCATTAATTTCTGGCATGGCTGATTTTCCTCCTAATGCAATGCCCAAACTTAACAAAACTTGATACACACAGACCACAGGACATTCTGAGGATGCACGGCAAGTCACGCCAATATTGCGCCTACAACAGAAAATCCTTAATAATGCAGTAACCTTATGATCGGGTTAGTTGGAAATTGGATTTCATCTTCTTTGGTGGACGACTAGACGTCATAACATCTCCTATATGAAAAAAAAGCCAATCATATTTCAGTAGTTATTGATGTCAAATCTAAATGGAATCTTCTGTGCACAAAATCCAAATCTCTCAAAACTTAGTCCATATGGAGAACATGAAGAAGGAAACATGCTTAGTTTCATGAATGTCTGATGCTCAGGGTGCTGACAGTAAATTCTAAACTGTCAGTTATTTAATCTGACAAATGATGTGTGAGACTCATGTTATGCACTAGAGGTGATGGATAAGAAAGTCTGATCTTTTTCTAGTCTCCATTATTTACTGTGACATGTGACATATACGTGCACAGAACTGGTTCATTTGTTCACTGTGGTGCTCTGATAATAGTTTTATATAATCAGAAGAAATTTGTGAAATGCTTATAGATCATTAAATGTAAATTTAACTTGCATATTTCCCCCAATAATATTGTAAACCTGTTTGTCAAGTTGCCAGACGTGATAAAATATATTGCAATTTTATTTGTCTCTTTTAACATAATACACAGGATAGTGCAGTATTTCTAAGTAAAGACACAATTATTTAGTATTATGAATAACACATTCTCCTATAACCAGACAAAAGCTCAGGAAAAATTTGCAGACCAAGAATTTAATGCACCGTGAACATTTTTTGAAATAAAAGTTTTGTTTTGCCTTTTTTTTAATGAAGTTTGACATGCTGAATATGAAATTCATTTTACTATTTGTGCGTCATTAACAGTGCTCATGGAAACAAAAACAAACAAACAAAAAATATTTTGACAGCTTATACAAGCTAATCTGTTATTACTCATGCATAAAATATGCATACATGCATAATACACAACAACAGTTTAACAAACAGTTAGTAAAAGTGAGTCATTCAGTACTTCAGAAGTGTATGCTGGATGGTTTTTGTCTTTTATGACTATTCCCATAATGCTGGGTTGTTCCAGAAAGAACTAGAACATGACATGTATATTCCAGAATGCTACAGAAACTTCTAGAATGTTCCCATCCTTCCAAAAGCAAAATATCTTTCAAAAACATATCTGTACTAAACCAGTGTTTCATGATTAATGATAGAAGTTCTAAAATTTACCTGACCCAAATATTTACCAAAATATTGATTCTACATGAAAACAAAAAGTATGATAATAATTAGTACCACAAAATTACAGAATCATACAGAATTTAAGTGAAACAAATTTTTGTTACATTGTGTTATATAACGTTTTAGAAATAATGACAATTTGTTGTGTATTGTATTTTTGCATCATAGCATACCTATATTATAATTTGTACGAATAAAATATTTTTTGCAGGCGTCAGTCAACATCTGCTTGTTTTCGTAAACTGGAAATAACACTTATTTGTGTACAAAATACAAAAGCTGTGTGGAAGCCAGTTTCTCTAGTGTCTGTTGCTGTAAACACTGAAGATCTGAGATGGATGGCTGTTACAACATTTTGTTAAAAAAACAACTGATGATTGCATTTGCCTTTATTTGTTAGAACACAGAATTAATGTAAATCCCACAGTCTGCAACTCAACATCCTGGTGTAAGGACGGAGTGAAAATACATGCCAATTATTAAGATCCACTTCCTATCCACAGTTTATTTCGAAACAAAGGACACAAGAACACCAGTGCATGACTGTATATCGTGAATATTTATTCAGCAATCAATGCTCATTTCCTTCTTTTCATTTGACAAAGAAGTCAAATTTAAAATGTAGAAAAATAAATTATCATAAAATACATCTCCATCAAGATAGCACTGGATGTTTTCATGGAAAACTGTAAACATTTAAGAACAATGTGAAAACACAGTCGAATGATGACACTGAGGTATGCGATAACTCTGATGACTGTATATTAAAGCACAACACGAGTCGATAAACTATTGCCATAGAAAACAAACACAAAACAGCAGTCAATTCCACAGAACTTATAGCACCAGATCAAACAAATATGGAACTGATACATATAATATATAAGTTATATATGTTATATATTTACAGTGCTGGCCAAAATGATTAGAACACTAGTATTTCCAGCAGCTAAAAATGGTTTTAAGTCAGTTATTTCTATCTTTTGCTCTAGTGTGTCAGATGGAAATATCAGTTTACATTTCCAATCATTCATTTGGCCATTAATTGTGATAATGCAGTGAGGTGTTTGTGCTGCACACAGAGATGTGATCTGATCATCATCAGTCTGTCTGGAGTCACATGAAGAAACAGAACAAACTGAGACAGACTCAGTCCAGAAGAACTGTGTCTCCGAGACGCTTCAAGAAATCTTCCTGCAAAGCTCCTGAGAAACTCTGCTCAGGTGCACCGAGGACAAAAGCTGCTTTAAACACAGAGCATGCTCCACCAAATGATGATTTCATTTAGTTTTTGACAGCATCCTCATTTTACAGCATTTTTACACAAGTGCCTAAAAAGCAGGAAGGTTTCTTGTCTTGGAGACACAGTTCTTCTGGATTGAGTCTGTCTCAGTTTGTTCTGTTTCTTCATGTGACTCCAGACACACTGATGATGATCAGATCACTTCTCTGTGTGCAGCACAAACATCTCACTGCATTATTACAATTAATGTCCAAATGAATGAATGTAAATGGATATTTCCTACTGACACACTACAGCAAAGGATAGACTTAAAACCATTTTTTTTTTCCTACTGACACACTACAGCAAAGCATTTTTAGTGAAAATGTTAGTGTTTTTATCTTTTTGTAGATGTCTTTTGATTTATTTTTATATATGGATGTAGTTCATATCTGCTCATAAGATAATTATCCATGCTCTTGTATTTGGGCTACATCAAATGTCTCTGGAAGAAAGTAAACCCCCGTCCCGCACACATTACACGGGTGCAGCCACTGAACAGCTGGCTTCACACCAACATCACACATCTGGACATCATTACACCGCGATATCCAATAGATATTAAGAATGACGTCGTGACATTACATCATCTACGCTTGCATTTATAAGGCAAGAAGGGTGGGAGAGTTGAGGATGTCGACACTAGTTTCTGCTTTGCTCATGCCACCCTTGCAGCCCTCCAGTCCCTCAGCGAGGGAGTCCAGCTCTGGGCAGGCGAAGGTAAATACGGACAGGTAGTTGCTGCAGGTGGGTGTGGATGTGCTCACCACCGGGGTGCTCAAAGGTTCTAGATCATTGACAACAGATTGTAGAGGGTTTCCCAGTCTGTGATGCCCAGCGAGCCGGTCAGGTCGATGTCGGGGACGGAGCGGGCCGTTTCCGCCGAGATCCGGTCGAGAAGCTCGTCCTTGACATCCAGAGAGGGCTCGAGGTCGCACAGACTGACCTCTGCGCTGGAGCACAGCAGGATGTTGGAGTTGCCGGAAATGGCGGTGGACGGTACCATGGGGATCTCCATGTCCTGAGGGCCGTCCTCGGGGAGTTTGCTGGCCGCTTCGGGAGTGGAGAGCGACTGGGGAGACTCTGGAAACAGGCAGTCCAGCTCTTCAGGAAGCTGGCAAAGAGGTTTATGAGTGGCCAGGACATACTCCAGCCTCTCCTTTTCCTTCAGGAGGTTCTCAATTTCAGACTGGAGGGCGGCTTTGTCCTCTTCTAGCTTGTCTGTTTCCTGGAGAAACGCAAAATAAACTGTAAAAAATGATCGTGATTTTAACGGTAAAAAACTGTGAAATGCTAGAGTAAAAACCTGTTAAATGGTTAATAGTAAGTTCCCCTACTATACACAGTGAAAAACTCTAAGAGACATTTCATGTAATTTTACGGTAAAATACCATTTTTGGAAGTATAATTTACAGTGAAAATCATAAATTTAAAATTGGATGTTTTTTCTTTTAAATAACTGTCTCTTCTTAGTTTTTTTCTTATCAGTTATGTTTATTAGGGTTCTATGTTTCATCTAATGTTGTTAAATTAATGTTTATGGCATAATTATAAGTCATATAAGTTGCTGTGGATAAAAGCGTCTGCTAAATGACAAAATGTATATTACTGTTTCATGTGTGTCACCATCATGGTGTTTAGTGTTTAGTGACAATGTGCATCTTCTATATGAAAATATTTACACATATGTATGTTTGTGTGTATATATGTGTATATATATATATATATATATATATATTAGTATTGGATTGCATTACAAAGGTACAAAACAGATTTCAGAACATCAATAGGTTGGTAACATTATATCAGTTAATGAAATATGTTTTTTATTGTTAATTTAAGTTAAATCCATAAACCATAAAAAAAAAGCTGAAAGTTTTTTACGGTAAATTTTACAGAATGTTTTTTACAGTGTAGCTGTAGTCATAGTCAGATCAAGAGGAATTACGCCACAGATCTAAAGGAAAAACATCATTCTCGTGTCGTTCTAAACCTTTCTGGTTCATGGAGGCATGGAACTCAAAATGTTCAGTAAAGCAGAAAAGATCTTATTCTTCTTATTATCTTATTAGATTATTATTAAATGCTCTGCTCACACTAAAAATGGTTCTTTTAGGAACTGTTCACTGAAAGGTTCTTCTGCGGCATCTGTGCAAAAACCTTCTTTTGGAAGCGATTATATTATTGTGTGTGAAGAACAGACCCTCTGTGACTCTACAGTTAAATATGGTGCCTTCAACATCAGTGAATGGAAAATGATGGGTGAATAAAGACTTTTTTCTATTAAAATATATTTTCCTATCCCAGCTCAATATTTAGACCCAACTATAAGCCACTCACCTTAAAATGATTGCTCTGTTTGCAACAGTAAATCTACCAATGTCTGAACCCATCATTATTTGAATTTCTGGAATTACACACCTCACCTTTCACATTTGAGTCTGTTCTCACACGACTTTGGAAGAAACAAAACAGCATGGTATGGATAACTTTTTTAATAGAAGGCTAAACAGAGACAGAATTGGAATGTTCTGGATGAACTGGAGCTTTCGGAATGAAACCCTGTCTGTACTCACTGCCTGGAGGGTGTCGGTGAGTTCTCTCCGTCTGTTGCGACACTTCGCTGCAGCCATTTTATTCCTCTCTCTCCTGATCCTCTTCTTCTCCTCTTCCTCCGGAGAGAGCTAGTCAAAGCCAAGAGGAATTGCACTTATTATCATCTCGAAGAATCCATGCATCCCCTGCAAAAACGCTTGCCTTCTATCGCCAGTTCACCCCAAACGCGTCTTTCCCTGCAATGCGTCTAAAAATAGTCTATTGTTGCAGACTTGCTGTGACCTGAATATAAAGTGGATGCTGCTGGTCTAGGCAGCATGCCAAAGCAAGAGCTGCATCCCCATCCATCCCGCGCACACGCTTCACAGATTCACAAACACGCAGCAAATGCAGCTGTACCTGCTCGCTCTTGCTCTTTCTGGCAGCGCATTTCCCCTTGTTCCCAGCTGCTTTGCTCTTTGCCGGTTCACTGGCTTCAGCTGTACCCAGAGACGGAGACACAGACGCGATGATGGTCGGCTGGACCATCCACTGCAGGTCAGGCGTGCTGGAGATCGCGGTGACCGTCGGAACGAACGAGCCCTGCAGCTGCGATGGAAACGTGTCATTCTGGCGACAGAAACACAACACTGATTCATGTGCGTCTGCATAACCAGGTTTTCATACGTCACTTATTAACATCTTTCGAGTTTATACTGAAGACTCTTTCTTTAAATACGCTCGAGCGTCTAAAAATAGTCTCCTGATCAATATTTAACTTTTGCATTGTCTCTGACGTCAATGCTTACGCAGGGCTGCTGTGGGCTCTCCTCGGTGGATTTATTTTTCTCAATGAACAGCTGCATTTACACCATGTCTCGATGCATTGCAAATGATGCGCGACAAAACATCACGTTCAGCATCAGATAAACAAATGAAGCGCACACGCGCTGCAATAGCGCGCCATTCAAAACCTAAAAGGTTATCTGTTGTATTTTTCAGAATAATACATATTAGAATAAAAAAGTGGCATCCAAAAACAATCATTTGCATGACATATCAGCAGTTGAATCCACATGCACAGACTGCACTGAGAGTGTTCTGTACCTGTGCGCTGCTGTCCATCGGGGCCTCGGTGGGTTTGCTGGAGTCGGGGTCCCCAGCCAGAGAGCAGGAGGAGTCCGGATCAGTCTTCGCTTTGCTCAGAAACATTTCTCCGGCGCGCACGGACGAACTGTTGACTAGATTCCAGCTCTTACGATCCAGATGCCTCGCTTCGTGATGTCTCCAGGTTTATAAACCTGGTCAGTGGCACTCAGCTCCGCGAGCGGCTATTTATAGTGCGCCTGAATTTTATGAATGAAACGGACCGAACCATTCCGCACGCGGGGAGCGCCTGCACAGAACACGCAGAGAAAACCCAGCTTTCTGAGCACACTCGCGCGCGTCATTGCTTAATCCGTATTGAACTGAAATGTCGACTGAAACAGAAGTCACTGTGGCAAAGCCGCGCGCAGTGAGTCGGTAACCCCTGTGAGGACGAAATGTGGTCCGTGCCACATATTCATTCATAAAATTCTGATGGACCCTGATATGCATAACGTTCTTATGAATAATGTATGACTTATGCATATGACGGTGATCATTTCATGCAAACTGCTGCTCACCTAAATATTCCACACTATGCGTTGATAATCTGATCATGTCTTCTGTTGTCATGCTGTATAATTCAGCTCGAGTAGTCTATGTGAGGCAGTGAAAGAAAGACTAAAGGCATATTGGACCAACTCTATACTGCTTTTCAATATAAATATTTTTATGAGTGATTATATATTTTGTTAGTCTGTGTTGTTTACTGTGCCGTCTCTGTCTCCTGACCCCTCCAGTCTCAGCATCTGCACCTGCTCACGCGTCACGCTGTGACGTAACACCGCCAAACAGGAAAATGCCCATATAAGGATAACTACGTGTTGGGATTCCAGTGCTGAGCGTGTGTCTGGACTGAAGCTGCTGCTGCTGCTGCTTCGTGTTTTGTGCAGTGCATTTGCGTTTTCATCTGGAAAGCGCTTTTAGACACGAATGCGCAGATAGCAAAACATAAGCTGCAAAGCTTCCATATCTATCCAGTGTCCAATGTAGAAATAATATGAGTTTTACAGCATGTTTTTCTTTGATTCCCAAAAGCTGGTGTGATGTGTTTATATATATATATATATATATATATAGATGTGTGTGTGTGTGTGTGTGTGTGTGTGTGTGTGCGGTGTGTGTTCATGTTATTCAAAGACCTATTATTGAAGTAACCTTGAACATTCCACAAAATGAGAAAAGCAGATTATTCTCTGTTTAGCAACCAATGATGAGTGAATGCGTAGCCTGTGATGTAAAACTCTAAAGCATCTCTGTTTGGCACAATCGGTGATATTCACATATACCTTTATATATCAACTTATTTCTTAATTACTATTGCAATGATAAAATTCCCACGTTATTGTAGATAAAATATTATCAATGCAGCTTTTTAGACAAAAACATGCAATTTCCATGATTTTTTCTTTGTATTGGTGTGGTAGCCGACTGAGGAGTTTTGACGTCTGAAGGACTTTTTGAGTGATATTTGTGTGGATATTATGTTATTTAAATGTCAGTCTTATGTGAAAACGCTTTCGCTCTGCCGCTCGCGAGCATGTGCTAATATGATCCGTTGGTTAAAGGTGGAATTTTTAAGAATTGAGGTAAAAAATCCAAAAATGACCTACACGCATCAAAAGAATGAGAAGAGATAAGGGCGATGATGTCATTAAAAAAATGTCAAGTTATAGTGCTGCAGAATATCAACCTTAATTAGCATTAGCATTACTAGCCACGGCCCGACAGGTGTCGTAATACCAGTTTCGGCCATGGGAGGCGGTATGCGGGCAACATAACCACCAGCCAACCTGCAATACACGAATAACTCGCACGGCTTGTGGGCGTCCTGGAACCTGATGTCAAGCAACCGCACTCGGAATCACAAATCAAATCCGATAAGAAAAGGAGCCGAAACAGAGTAAACATCGGCACTGCTTTCCATCGCTGGAGACAACTGATGGACTTGAAAGAAATGAGCTTCGACTCCAAACTTGCACCATTTCTTTTGGATTGGTAAGTAAGATGCTGTTAGTATTTCGCTAGAAGTTTGTTTTATATGTTTGCGTATTTTTTCGGGAAGTTATAACATAGAAATGTATCGAAGGCTGTTCGATAAACGTGCTAATGTTAGCAATGGCTAACCGTAGCTGCGTTTGATAGTAAGCTAGCTATAACTTACCCACAGATCCGATCCGTTTTTCACCTGTTATCTACCAAAGCCCGTCTCTACCAAGCTGATGCTAAAATGTAACATTACCTAAGAAGCTTGAAATGTCTTTGATGATAATGAACCCGAGAGAGAGAGAGAGCGAGAGAGAGCGACCCGGCCGCGCGCGCACTCACTCACTATTTCAGAGCGGTCAAGTTTTTGAAAGCGTGTGAAAAGAGTCAATTGCGTGTGTCTCACGGTGAATGCTTGAGAATTGGCAGCTCTGGTTACGTTGGTTGGTGCTAGCTTCGTCAACATCAGCTGTCTGATGTTGACCAATGATGTTGACAGAATGCTGTCTGTCAAATTAATTTAATGTGTAATTTAATGTAATGTGTATATACAATTCAAAATGTAATATGGAACAAAACGAATATGAAACATATTCACTGGTAAAGGTGAAGGGGAGTAGCTTGAAGATGTCATGTTTCAAAATCACTTGACATCACCCAACGGTTCCTCTGGAGGCAAAACGTCCTCTTAGGCTTCGGCTATGGCTCTAGGGTTATTGTGAAGGTAGGGGCGGAGCATAGAGACTATGCCGTTTCTCGTTTGTTACTCTAGAGTAGACCAATTCACTTTATTGAGGCATACTGCCCCCATCTGGTATGGAATGTGGAGTATGACTTGATTTTTTTTCCAGACATTACACATGGCTCCTTTAAGAGACACCTGCAGATATAAATGTAAATTATAGAATTCATTTCGAACTTTAGCGTTTTTTTTTTTTTTTTTTTTTTTTTTGACTCCTGCATTAAGTGAAGCACAGCCCTGTGAGTCTACTACAACCTGAGAACAGGAAAATTTAATTTGCATAAGGGGTATATTATTAGATATAACCCCCCCCCCCCCCCCCCCCCCCCCCCCCCCCCCCCCCCCCCCCCCCCCCCCAAAAAAATAAATAAATAAATAAAATAAAATAAAATAAAGATAAAACACTGGATCCATCAGGGTTGAATAACTGAATCAGAATTGAAGAACTTGTCTTTCGATTCATGAGTAGGAATCTGAATGGAATTGACCAAAAACACACAAGAGGTTGAACTAGAAAGACAGAAAGAAATGAATGTATTAGAAAAGGCATGTAGGCCTAATTTTAAAAAATCTAAATGACTATGCTTCCAAATACATAAGGTGAGGTTTATAATAAATGATTGTATTTAATATGGCACTTATTGCTAGATATTGCTTCCGGAAGAAGCCATCTCCATTCTGCTTCAATGACTACCGTCCAGTTGCACTTACTCCTATTCTCATGAAGTGCTTTGAACAGCTAGTCATGCAACACATCAAGTCTGCTCACCCCCCCCCCCTGGACCCCTTCCAGTTTGCATATCGGTCCAACCGCTCGACCGATGATGCCATCACTACTGCCATCCACTCAGCACTCACACATCTAGACAAAAAGGACTAAAACGTCAGAATGCTGGTCATAGACTTCAGTTCAGCATTTTCAGCATTCAACACAATCATCCCTCAACAGCTCATTCACAAACTGGTCCAGCTGGGGCTCAACACTTCGCTGTGCAACTGGCTGTTGGACTTTCTGACTGGAAGACCTCAGGCAGTACGTGTCGGCAGTAACACATCCAGCACCATCACACTGAACACTGGGGCCCCCCAAGGATGTGTGCTGAGCCCCCTCCTCTTCACTCTGCTGACCCACGACTGCACATCGTCACACAACTCCAACCGCTTTATTAAGTTTGCGGATGACACGACTGTGGTGGGTCTCATTAGTAACAGAGACGAGACAAACTACAGGAGCGAGGTGAGCCGCCTGGCCGGGGTGGAACAGTGATAACAATCTCTCTCTGAACGTGGAGAAGACGAAGGAGATTGTTGTTGACTTCAGGAGAGCGCACACTCAGCATGTTCCTCTGACCATCAACGGTGCGACTGTGGAGAGAGTGAGCAGCACCAAGTTCCTGGGTGTGCACATCACAGAGGACCTCTCCTGGACCAACAACACCGCAGCACTGGCCAAGAAATCACAACAGCATCTCTAATTCCTCCGCAAACTGAGGAGAGCCAGAGCCCCGGCCCCCATCATGTGCACCTTCTACAGAGGCACCATCGAGAGCATTCTGACGAGCTGCATCACTGTGGTATGGTGCCTACAACAGGTCCTGCCAGAAGACTCTTCAACGCATAGTGAGAGCAGCTGAAAAGATCGTTGGTGTCTCTCTCCCCTCCCTCCAGGACATTTACGGAACCCGTCTCACTCGCAAAGCCCTCTGCATTGCAGGTGATCCCACTCACCCGTCACACAGCTTCTTCAGCCTGCTGCCATCAGGGAGGAGACTGCGGAGTCTCCAGGCCAGAAGGACAGCTTCATCCATCAGGCTGTCAGGAAGCTGAACCGACCTTGCCCCCCTCCCCCTCTTTCTCCCCATGCACCACTGAACTCTGAACTTCAGTCCCCCCCCCCAGCTCCCACTAACACACTGTGATCTGCACCAGACACTTTGTACAGCATTGGTCTGCTCACTACCTCATTCAGCAGTTAACTGACCTCATTCAACTACCTCTTCTCTCAGTTTAAATAAAGAACTGCTCTCTGAGATTTTTGACACTTCAATCAGACTGAATAAGCTCTTTTGCACTACAATCATTATATCTGCACTGTTTACTTCACTGGTTTGCACTCTATGTTCCATGTGCCTTGTGCTGCTTTACTTATCTTTCTCTTTACATGACCTATTTGTATTTTATATTTTGTTATTTGTATTTTTTTTTTTGTGTTATTTTTTTCTGTTTGTGTTATGTGTATGAGAGTAGGGTATTTTAGTTTCTCTGTATGTATGTACTGTACATGTGGAAGAATTGACTATAAAGCAGACTTGACTATCTCCAGATGAACCCTTACTGGACTGAAGCAGCTCAGCTTTACTTGATTCTCCATCAATCATGTTTTAGAGTCTCAAATCTGATCATCAGGATCTTTTGAGGAGCGTTTGTTTCCAGAAGCTTTACTTTCAATGTTCCTCAGCGGAGGAATGATCTTCACAAGCCTCCAGAACATCTCACATCTTCTGAGGAGCCTTTATTTCTTCATCTCTCAATCACTGCATTATATGTTTGGATCATTTACATCTCATCTTACTGAGACACATTACTGGAGATATAGAGTGACAACTGATATTTAGATCATGTAGGCCTATCTGCTGTAGCCTACTGTTATGAAGTTCTCATCAATTTACATAAGCTATCAGAATTTCATCTCTTTTTGGCCATATAAATATCGGTATATATTTATGCTCAGTTTGGGCCTCTGAATAAAAAGGAGTTTTTTTTTCCTCCTCGAGAATGAGCTCCTTTTTATTCTTCTTTGACGACTTCTTTTTTATTTTTTAGACTTTGTCTGAAGTTTTAATAAATTGTTCCATTTAAAAACAAACCAACAAACAAACATACGTAACATAAATAATAAATAGATTTCTCTGACTCTTCATATGTCAGTCTTTGCAGGGTGATAAAGAATACATGATGTAACTTTTGTCCCTCCAGCGGTTAAAAACAGACCTGCATGCTTCTAGCGGAGGAACATTGCACTGGTTGTGCTTCAGCTCTTCCCAACGTGTCCATATGGGTGGTTGGGCCTTAAAAAAAAGCTCCTGTAGAAAGTAAGCGTCCCGTCTAGGCTTTGGAAGGAGACTAGGGGGTGGGGAACACTCATTTCCTGGAATGTTTGGCTCTTTCACAATACATCCATTCATTCTGGAGTCTTGGTTCTGGGAGAATACCAGACACGCTGCTCGATGTACACATGAAACACGGCACAAGAGCAAAGAATTATGCAGAAGCATG
This sequence comes from Cyprinus carpio, assembly GCF_018340385.1. Classification (NCBI taxonomy): domain Eukaryota; kingdom Metazoa; phylum Chordata; class Actinopteri; order Cypriniformes; family Cyprinidae; genus Cyprinus; species Cyprinus carpio. The sequence goes on from NC_056613.1 coordinate 24,322,565, forward strand.
TTTTATGGACAGTGCCACATCATGATGTACCTTCAGCCAGAATCTAAATTTGATTTCCTCAAGAGGGGAAATAGGCCTGCAAAGATCCAGGCCTCTATTGACGAGCTTGGATTTGTGGATGCAGTGGGAGAATTTGGGCTGCTTATTTCTAAACAATGCTATACTGCTGAAATATGCACACAACTTAACATAAACACATGGTTGTATGGTAGCCAAGCTTCCAATGCTTTTAAAGGAGTGGTTCACCCAAACATGAAAATTTGCTGAAAATGATGAGTTTGTTTCTTCATCAGGTTTGTAGAAATGTAGCATTGCATCAGTGTCTCAGCAATGGATGCTCTGCAGTGAATGGGTGCCATCAGAATGAGAGTCCAAAGAGATGATAAAAACTTAAAAATATTACAATGATCTACAGTACTTCAGTTAACATTTAATCAATGTTTGTAAGAAACTGAACACCATTGTTTCTGGTCAAAATATGAGTCCATAATCCATACCAAGTGCATCTCCTGTTGTCTCTCACATCAAAATCCACACACATATTTATTAAGAGCTGTTTCTCTCCTGATTCATAAGAGACAACTTTTTCACTGGTGGAAGCAATATATATATATATATATAATATTTATGGGACTCATACTTTTTCTTTAAACAACCAACACTTAAACGTAATAATAATTTGCCAAAAATTAGGGACGTCAATCTTGACAAACAAAAAGCAGGCAGATGTCTTCTCCCAGCACCTGTATAACATTGTCCACTAACCAGGAGGGATGTGACAGAGTGATAAAAGCTGCAGTATCTCCTCTGTTTAAAGGGGTTTTCACACTGACAGCATTTTCAGTATAGGTGATTTTCCAATATACTGTACATCTACAGCAGATGTTGGCAATGCAACCAAGCAGTGTTGATGTGATGCAGCAAATCAGCGACCTCTAGTGATAAATCACTGTCAGAGTTTGTTCTTAACTGACTTTAAGTGATGAGTGCGAAAGTCAGAAACAAATCACTGTGAGCCACCATTTGCCAAAATAAAGTTCATTTTCAGCCCTGTAATTCCCGGCTATTACTTTCTGTTTAATTATTTATAAAAACATATTTCTGACACATATTACTATAAAAAAGTATCTTTTTTTTTCTTTCTTTTTTTGTGGTGGGCAAGTGAAAATATTGGTATGGTAAGTAAAAACCCAGTCAAGGGCTGGCAGAAACAATCCTTGTTGAGCCCCAATGCACTTCTTTTTTTGTCATTGTTAGTAGTTTTTAATTGTTTGTTAGTTTTAGCTTTCACTGTAGGACATCTCATTAATATAGAAATGCACTTCTTTTTTTGTCATTGTTAGTAGTTTTTGTTTGTTTGTTAGTTTTAGTTTTTTTTGTTATTTATTGTATTTTGCTTTAATTAATGTAAATATCATTTTTGTTTGATTGTAATTTTGTATATTTTTTATTATTTATTTGCAGACAACACCTACTTTACAAGTTTGTGTGGTGGACATAATTTTTGAAGTTTGTTTTTTTTTTTTGTTATACAAGTTTGTTTGATTTTTTTGATAGTATTTATACATTTTTCTTCCTCTACTATTTATACATTTTTCTTTTGCTGATATTAAACTACTATATATATATATAGTCGTGGATACTCCAGAATGGGAGTGGCAGATGAAACAATCCTTGTTGCCAGAAAATTAACCCAAAAAAAACTTTGCACTTCATTTTTTTTGTCAGATGTTAGTAGGCTTTTTAATTGTTAGAATTTGTTAGTTTTGAGCTTTCACTGTATGGTGGAAACGCGGGCAGCTGTTGTTTTTTGATTTTTTTTTAGTTTTTGCTTTATTTGTATGGTATTTTTAGTTAATGTATTATTTTTATGATTTTACTTTTTTGTTTGTTTTTGCTTTAAATTTGTTTTTTATTTTTTTTTTAGTTTTTTTAAAAATATTATGGGAGTACTTTACTAGTGAAATAATGTAAAGTCATACCACCTTTTATTCCAGAGAAGTTCAGGTGAGCGCTACCATCACCTGTCATGCCATAATGTCCGCATGTGTGGGGTGCCCAGGCTCACTAAAAACACATCTGATAAAGAATGGTACCAAAACACCCTCCAACAGCAACTTCTTCCAACAACCCAACAAATGTTTTTCTCATTTTTACTTATACAAGTTTGTGTGTCGGGGTGTGTTGCAATTTTTGGGCCCATGGCCTTTTTTTTTTTTGAAAGGCGACACAAACAAAAACCCACTAATTCCAAACTCTATTATGAAAGAATTATATAGGATTTATCTTTTGCTGATATTGCAACTATGCCAACACTGCAAATATGATATAATATGTATTGTCGATATATATATATATAAACACCACCATCTAAATATAGCTGCACTTTCTGAAAACTAATAAAAAACACAAAACTTTTGGCCACGACTGAATGATAGCTAAAAAACCACTATTAATATACTGATAATGAAACACAATAATGTGTGAATGAAAGCTAAGCCATGATAAAACAGAAATCCATTAAAGAAACAGGAGTGAACATGGACACTGAGTTTATATTGTATATTATTTGTTACATCAGGGTGGATAAGGAGATGCACCTGCAGGACATGCTTTTTCCTCATATTTATCAGTAACAGACCATAGGTCAAAAGGAAAATAAATAAGTAGTACATGTTAATAAATACTAATTGAGCTGTTCTGTCATTAACGAGCCACTCTGAAATCCTTAAAGTCCAGTTTGTCGATGGGCCGCTCGTTCTTGAACTCTGCTTTGGCGATTCGTGACTGAGGGCTGCCGCTGGTTTGCAGCCACTGCTGCATCTGCTGGACTTTAGAGACCGGACCCTGCAGCTGCCCTCGAACCGTCCCGGCATCAGTGTTCTGCACCCAGCCCACCAGACCCAGCTGCTTTCCTTCTGACTGAAACACACACACACACACACACACACACACAGACGGACCCATCAACAGCACTGCATACACTAGAAGACACTGACTTACATCACATAAAAAAATTATCATTTAAGAATATAAAAATTAACAAAAAGTCAGGCCTTATAATAAACACTGATTAAACAGTATCAATAAAAGCACAGAAACAAATTTTGACAAACACATGAAGAGCATAAAAGAGGGTGAAGTCAACATGAAACATCTTTAGTTAGCCATTTATGTCCATAATATGATTTTTTTCTGAGTATAGCAGCACATTCAATGAGGAAAACAGGAAAAATGGGACTTACTAAACTAAAACTTTAATTTCATTTAAAATAAATAAATGTTAAGTGAAATACAATAAAACATTTTTTTTAAAAAAAAAAAACTTGAATAACTAAAACGGAAATAAAAAATTAATCAAAAACAGACATGAAAAAATATTCAAAAATGACAAAAACTAATTACTTTAGTTTAAAAAGTCATTTTAAAATTACTAAAACTATAATGTTATCTCAAAGACACTAAAGTAACACTGGAAAATAAATACCTGAAAGTGTATTAAAGTAAATAGGGTCCCTTATGATTTCATGTTGATTTATGATGTGAATTGTGTTGTAAAGGAATGTTGATCTGTGTTCACAGCACAAGATAATTTTGAAGAAATGTCTGTTTAGGACAGGTTGTGCGTTTTTGTTTTGTAATTCTATGTAACTCATTAATTGCAATAATTGTTGGCCACAACAACAGTCTAATATATATATATTTGTTTGTTTTTTTACTGTTTAATCTTTGCTTAAAAGCCATTAAATTGAATAAACTACAGCAGTCAACGTTTGAAGTGCATCAAAACCTTTCACCAAAGTGGTCCTAAAACCTAAATGCGTTCATGCGTAACTTTTCTGATGCACTTCAGATGCTGACTGTGTGTTAGAAACATAGACAGATGGGTGACTTTAGATAGTAATTCATGTTTTAAACTCTTCATGTCTGACTGTGTGTTCAGCGACACATATCTCATGGGCAGTAACAGTGAAAACAGTCAGTAGTTTTTATTATAGCCAAGACTTTAATGTTTTTGTCCACACATTTATGACTTTCGCAGACCCTTTCATCCGCAGCTCTGTGTCTGTTCATGCTGTGTGTGATCACAGAGACAGGAACACCTCTAATGTAGAAATCATGTGACACACACACGGCCTGGGGTCTTTACCTGTGTGTATTTCCGGAAGAACACACCCTGCACCCTCCCGAACACCTCATAGTCTACAGACAGCAGCTCCTCGGAGGACATGACCACCTGAAACACAGAACACACGCGCTTCATCTGAACATGCGCACGTGTGACTGACATGTGTTCTAAGAGATGCACACTGTGTGACGTACGTTACCGGTGGATGGACGATGATAAAAGGCTTTCTGGTTTCTGAAATCCGCGGTCAAATCGACTTTATTGGCGTGTCACATGTGAAGTAGCGACTGTTTTGTTTATGAAGCGGCACTGGCGCAGCAGCGTCATCATCATCATCACCACCACCACGCGTCGGTCATCCGGGTTACGGCGTGACGTCTGACGCAACTGGGCCGGGAAGTTTGATTTATCTTGTTTCTAAGCAACCAGTGTAAACACAACCCTTCACATCTACTGGAAACATACATTATCGAGTTCATTAAACCGGAGACGATCATCAAAGAGAGCGACAGAAGGGTGAGTATGAAGCTGAATAAATATAAATAAACCATCTATAGTCTAATATCCAGGTGCTTATGAAAATGTGCCAATAGGTAAAACTTTCAACAAATAGATGTCAGCATACTTTACCCCGTTGATTAATAATAACAGTACATTAAAACAGTTGTTTTGTAGCCTACAATTAATGTAAAATCTTTATTTAATTAACTCTGGTCTAATTTGCATAACACTATAAAGCCAGTTTCAAAAATTCTTGTTTGATTCTGTTTACATATTAGAATTAAACTTTGGGATTTCTGTTGTTATCACTCCATAAATCGGAAAATATTGTTTAAATTGTTGTTTTTTTTTTTATTTTTTTAATGAAAATAAAAAAATTAAATATTTACTTTTTGATTTTTTATTTTTATTTTTCTATTTTTTTGTGTTATGGAAGGAATAAAGTTTAAAATTTATGAAAAAATAAATAAATAAATAAATAAAGATTTTGCCTGTAATGTCTTACTTTTAAAGCATGAGAGCAGCTTTTCCAAAACCAGTGGCTGTGTGATGTAAAGACATGCTAAATAGAAGAAACAAGAGAAAGAAAGAATTACAGTTGTGCTATTCTTAAAGAAATGTCTGTGTGTTAAATCGGTCCACAGGTTGACGACGTTGTTATTATACGATCACCTCCTGCTGAAGCTGTGTGCGTGACTGTCACTGATATTCACTCACTGCATGAACATGCAAGCGATGCCACACCAGCGATTCACACAGCATTTCTGTGAAGAAGAGACCGTATCAACAAGACTTCCTTACCTGCACAGAGAGGGCATGAGCGGACAGCGCAGTCCCACAGGAACTCACCACAGCTCCAGACCGCATGCTCTAGAAAACCAAGAGGGAGCGACCAGCTCGACGAGAGAGAGACAACAACCCTGGCAACATCCAGACAACATCCACAGGAAGAAACACATGCATCTGGAGGAGCGCAGTGGATACGTCCCTTCACGGAGAGCATCGGACAATATATTCCCTCTGAAACCAGTCCTTCACAAGAGAGCGTACAGCCTGAGTAACGTCACGAAACCAGAACATCACGAGAGACTTTCCTCGTGTTCAACTAACAGACACCAGCAGAAGGTGGTAAGGAAACTAGACGCTCTTAATTCAGACTATGTGACAGGGAGAACAAATCAGAGAAAGAGCGACGTGGATCGTGAACAGAGGCTTGAGAAACAAACGTGGCTGTCGAAGCACGTCCACTCTGAGGAGGTGATGCTCCAGGAGAAGATCTCCAAAGTAGAGGAGGCTCTGAGAAGAGTCCAGAAAGAGAGGAAGGACCGTGCAAAGAGAGATGAGAGGGATAAAAGATATTCGGAAAAGCTAAAGGAGGACAACAGGTTCTGTAGCAATGCATACGGAGACTGGGATGAGGAAAGGGAGAGATATCACAGGGAATTCAGAGATGATATGGAAAGATGGGAGGAGTGGGAGCGAGGGATAAATGGTGGCCAGGGGGACAGGAGACGACCTTTGACCTTGGAGATGATAAAGGCTCACAAGCTGGAGGAAATGAGAGAGTGGGATGAGTATGAGCACACTGCAAAACACAGGAGCAGGGAAATGAGTACCGGGCGAAGAGAGAGAAACATGGGATGGGACAATGTCGGAAGAAGAAGGGAAACGCAGAACCACAGTGAAGACGTGAGAAAACCCAATCTATCTGACTCTGTGAGAAGAGACAGATCTCACCTGCAGCATGAGAGGAGAGAAAATAAAGACGGGTTATATCGGCTCACATCGAAACTCATGAAGGAGGCCATCCCGGAGAGAAACGCCAGACGGAGAGGACCGCGCCTGCAGCAGGTGGAGCTCAGTCTGGAGGAGGATCCGCACGCTGCGCACCAGCTGATCCCGTGTGACGTGTGCCACCGATGCTTCGCACGAGACCGTCTGGAGACGCACATGAGGGTGTGTGAGAACAAGCGGCCTCAGCGCAAGATCTTCGACATGTCACAGTGCAGGGCCAGAGGAACGGACCTCGAGGAGTTCATGAAAACCAACGGCAGGAGCAAAACACCAGTAAGAGCTTTACTGTTTACTCATTAAATCCTACTGTAACATATCTGAGACACATTTGTGTCACACACACAGAGTCAAAGCTCTTTTAGCTGGAGCTTCTGGTGTCAGATCTTGAGTGATTTTGATCAAGTAAAGGTCAGAATAACTGCAGTAATATCTCCAGATGAACTCTTACTGGACTGAAGCAGCTCAGCTTTACTTGATTCTCCATCAGTCATGGTTTTAGAGTCTCAAATCTGATCCTCAGGATCTTTTGAGGAGCGTTTGTTTGTTCATCTCTGAATTATTGGAGATATAGAGTGACGACTGATATTTAGGCCTATATATTTTTATGTCAGTATCTGCTCTACTGTTATAAAGATCTCATTTATTTACAGTACAAGCATCAGAAGTTCATCATATAAATATCAACATTTGCACTAAATTGCATATTATTTCTCATTCTGAGTCTCTAAATAAAATTGAGCTGTTTTTGCTTCATATTCTCACTTTATCAGACTATATGAGCCATAAGAGCCTGATGGATCAAATATGATAGAGGCCTGCTCAACATAAAAAAAAAATGCATTTGTTGAATATATTTTGCCTAAAAGTTCAAAACATGATTCCGTCAAAAAAAAAAAAAAAAAAAAAAAAATAATACTGTTATTTCATAGCCTATGTTAAATTCATAAGCTCCATAAAAAAAATACAAAATAAATAAAACACACCATAAAATTATCAACAAGTACTCAATATGATTTGCACTCTAAAAAGTTCTTCTTAAGTCATATGATAGTGTGAGGAGTTAAATTTAATTGCAATCTGACTGTACATTCATATATATTTTAACATTGATCGTGGAAAAATATCTCAATTTTGTTATTTGCCATCTGCAAAGGCTGATCTGTGTTTTGTTTAGCTGTGGTAGTCTTCATAACAATGCTTTTCTGTGCACTATCCGTGTCTTTACTGATGTCTTACTGTTTTTATCCGCAGCCTAAGAAGAATAATTGGCGTCAGAGACACGAGGCCTTCATTCAAACCATGCGTCAGGGTCGAGGAAGTGTGCCGCCACAGTCAGCCTCAAACCTGAACTCAGAATATGTTAGCTGCCCTCACTGTGGCCGCAGATTTGCCCCAGGGCCGGCAGAGAGACACATCCCAAAGTGCCAGAACATCAGGAGCAGACCACCACCTCCCAAACAACCGCACAGCAGCAGCGCCACCACCAGGAGGAAGATCACGCAGTGACTTGTGTGGTCAGATGTCATGTGCTGCTATGATGTTTGCTTAATCTAAAATGTGTGTGTGTGTGTGTGTGTGTGTGTGTGTGTGTGTGTGAACCATTGCGACCATTTAAGTTGATTTTATTAATTTTGGAAAAATTCAAACACAAAGCAAAACACAAACTCAGAAGTATGTGGATATAATGATGGGAAATTAGTTCATTTTCAGTAATTCTCCTGAAACTAAATGTTACTGACAGCGAACTGATTTCTCACATTAAAACATCCAGAGTTTATGTTTTCATATCGTTCCTTTGTTGTGCAATTACAAATTACGATCTGTCATTAGAGCTTTTACTGCAGTGCCACTAACCTACAGTTTAAGAGGTCATATAATAGGTTATTATTTCATTAATTTCCCTCTCAATTTCCCCAGCAGAAACAAACACTATAGGACCTTTAACCCTGTGAACTAATTCTATGTTTGCGGCTCACGAAATGCATTTATGTCCCCTGCATAGAGACCACTGGCTTTCAGTGGATTTCACATCCCTACTGTGTCTTTAAACGTATACGTAACACTTAAAGGTTCAATTTTTGAGATGTTAATGTAATGTTAATTTATGAATATGCCTTTTTTTTTTTAATACATGTGTGTTCATAATACATTGTTGTGATGTTTGTTAATTACTATTTCTGTTAATTTAGTTGTTCTCCGTGGTTGTATAACACAGCGGTCACCATCAATGATGTAATGATATAACGGAAGAAATCAGTAAAGAAATGTTTTCAGTAAGCAGACACTGAAGTGTTCATTGAATCACACAATTATGTATTCTCTTTTAAATCATTAGTCAAGTTATTCAGCCATGCTAAAAATGATGCAAGGTACACAACAGGCCCATGATTATTGTGAATAATAGCACTGTGTGCTTTGATATCAGTGCAGTTTCTTCACATGATGAATCCTCTTATAGGGAAATAGTGTTGTTATGATATTATCTAAAAGTTCCACAATTAACAAACAAGAAATATTCATTGTGTAAGTGAGTTAATATTCACATTGCACTATAATTAAAATCAATTAGCTGATTTTCCGTTCCCACAGTGTAACAGATACCTTAAAAAATGAAGTTTCTGTAACGTGTGTGTGTTCTTTTATTAATGTATAGTGCTTGTTTTGTGTGTTAGCCTATTGGGCAGGGTGTGCCTTAATTGCTGCATAATACAAGTATAGTATTATATAAATATAATGATCCATTCAGTTAATTAAAAATAAACCTACACTATAAAACTGACCAGAGATCGGTTAAAACCAGAAGCAGTTAATAAAATGGGATTGAATACATAAATGATATCTGTCTTATTGAACATATTTAATTATTGCAGGTTTGTATAATATTCTGAGATTGCATTTGACAGTTTTTTTTTTTTTTTTTTGAGGAATACTCACTCCCGATTTCTTTCAACATGGCAACACGAGAGCTGTCAGTCAAGACATGAGAAAACACAGTAAATGGAGATAATTTTTTTTAAAAAATAACTCTGATATTTCCTTCTAAATTAAAAAGTAATGCCTTAAAGTGCATCATCCGATTATTTAAATTGCACTTTTTCTTTTTTGGAATTTTCAGTGTGAACTACTACAAAACTTCATAATAGTGCATTAGTACGCGATTTGGGATGCACCCTATACTAAAAAATTCATAATAGTGCATTAGTACGCGATTTGAGATGCACCCTATACTAAAAAAAATTCATAATAGTGCATTAGTACGCGATTTTAGATGCACCCTATACTAAAAAATTCCTAATAGTGCATTAGTAACGTGATTTAAGATGCACCATCTTATACTAATTAATAAAAATTCATAATAGTGCATAAGTACGCGATTTTGGGATGCACCCTATACTAAATAAATTCATAATAGTGCATAAGTACGCGATTTGGGATGCACCCTATACTAAATAAATTCATAATAGTGCATAAGTACGCGATTGGGATGCCCATATACTAAATAATTTCATAATAGTGTATAAGTACGCGATTGGGATGCACCCTATACTAAAAAAAATTCATAATAGTGCATTAAGTGTACGTGATTTGGGATGCACCCTATACTAAATAAATTCATAATAGTGCATAAGTACGCGATTTGAGATGCACCCTATACTAAATAAATTCATAATAGTGCATAAGTACGCGATTTGGGATGCACCATATACTAAATAAATTCATAATAGTGTATAAGTACGCGATTTGGGATGCACCCTATACTAAATAAATTCATAATAGTGCATAAGTACGCGATTTGGGATGCACCCTATACTAAAAAATTCATAATAGTGCATTAGTACGTGATTTGGGATGCACCCTATACTAAAAAAATTCATAATAGTGCATTAGTACGCGATTTGAGATGCACCCTATACTAAAAAAAATTCATAATAGTGCATTAGTACGCGATTTTAGATGCACCCTATACTAAATAAATTCATAATAGTGCATAAGTACGCGATTTGAGATGCACCCTATACTAAAAAAATTCATAATAGTGCATAAGTACGCGATTTGGGATGCACCCTATACTAAATAAATTCATAATAGTGCATAAGGTACGCGATTTGGGATGCACCATATACTAAATAAATTCATAATAGTGTATAAGTACGCGATTTGGGATGCACCCTATACTAAAAAATTCATAATAGTGCATTAGTACGTGATTTGGGATGCACCCTATACTAAATAAATTCATAATAGTGCATAAGTATGCGATTTGGGATGCACCCTATACTAAATAAATTCATAATAGTGCATAAGTACGCGATTTGGGATGCACCATATACTAAATAAATTCATAATAGTGCATAAGTACGCGATTTGAGATGCACCCTATACTAAATAAATTCATAATAGTGCATAAGTACGCGATTTGGGATGCACCCTATACTAAAAAAATTCATAATAGTGCATTAGTACGCGATTTGGGATGCACCCTATACTAAAAAAATTCATAATAGTGCATAAGTACGCGATTTGGGATGCACCCTATACTAAATAAATTCATAATAGTGCATAAGTACGCGATTTGGGATGCACCCTATACTTAAAAATTCATAATAGTGCATAAGTACGCGATTTGGGATGCACCCTATACTAAATAAATTCATAATAGTGCATAAGTACACGATTTTGGGATGCACCCTATACTTAAAATTAATAACAGTGCATAAGTATGCGATTTGGGATGCACCCTATACTAAATAAATTGATAATAGTGCATAAGTACGCGATTTGGGATGCACCCTATACTAAAAAATTCATAATAGTGCATTAGTACGCGATTTGGGATGCACCTTATACTAAAAAAATTCCTAATAGTGCATAAGTATGCGATTTGGGATGCACCCTATACTAAAAAAAAAACATAATAGTGCATTAGTACGCGATTTGAGATGCACCCTACACTAAAAAAAATCATAATAGTGCATAAGTATGGGATTTGGGATGCACCCTATACTAAAAAAAAACATAATAGTGCATTAGTATGCGATTTGGGATGCGCCCTATACTAAAAAAAAATCATAATAGTTCATTAGTACGCGATTTGGGATGCGCCCCATACTAAAAAAATTCATAATAGTGCATTAGTACGCGATTTGGGATGCGCCCTATACTAAAAAACTTCATAATAGTGCATAAGTACGCGTTCTGGGATGCGCCCTATACTAAAAAAATTCATAATAGTGCATTAGTACGCGATTTGGGATGCGCCCTATAATAAAAAACTTCATAATAGTGCATTAGTACGCGATTTGGGATGCACCCTATACTAAAAAACTTCATAATAGTGCATTAGTACGCGATTTGGGACGCACCTTATTTTTTAAAAGTACTAGGTTGTAAGCTAGAAACCACAGACTGTATGAAACCCACTGTAACAATACCAACTGTTCTTAAAATAGTAAGCAGTGAACAGCATACTGCGCAGTATTCAGTACGCAGCGAGACGCACGCAGTCGGCGTAACGTGAGCCCTCCAATGGCTGCGTGAGAAACCCCGTGCAACCGGAAGCGGGGAAAAAAACTCCCGCGGCATGAGTTTGGCCGCCATTTTGCATCAGACCTATTGAAAAGAGTGAGATAGCAGGCACGGCGGGATTTGGCCACTTTTTCCTCTCTCAGTACGTTTCCCTCTGGATCTATCCCAACACAATCCGAGATATTAACTGACAGGTATGAGAACGTCCTCTTGAGGTTTCCGCAGCGCGGAGTCGGTTGTGTTCGCGGCGAGGCGACGCTTCTTCGGCTTTCGTTAGAGAGACCGGCTTCTGTGGCGGCACGCGCGCGGCGCAGCTCACCACGCGGCACACATTCTCGAACATTCAGGCGTTATTCACGGACTACTGTTAGCTTTCCGTGCACGTGTACTGTTGGAGTAGTGTGGTAAAGTCATGGTGTTTGTGGTTGTTGTTAGCTGGCGGATGTCATGGTGTTTGTGGTTGTTGTTAGCTAACACACACACACACACACACACACACACACACGCACACGTTGTCAAACAAACAAACTTAACACGGCCAACCGTGCCTAAAGTTTCCGGTAAGAGTGTTCGTTTGTTGTTAGTGAAGCAGATAAGGTGTCAGGTTTCACTGAAGACTGTCTGAGGGGCGAGAGCAGGCTGTCCACGTAGCTCGTGTGTTGTGGCCTAGCGAGTGTGCTCTTGTCATTCAGCATCTGACACAACAAAGAGACGCAGCCCGGCGAGAGGAGGTCGTTTAATCCACACCGGCCGCTGTTTGAAGCGGAATGTAAACATTTCTCGAGGAATGAGCTGGTTAAACCTGTCACCCGTTGATCACATTATTTGATGAGGTGATTAACTGTCGCGCGCTGGTTTTCAGACAGAAATGGCCGTTTTGTCTGTTGACAGGCAGACTCTGTGCGTGCACGTGCTCGTGAAGCGGGAACTATTCCTCCGGCGGCGCACGTGGAAGTCTGAGTGAGGAGACGCGCTAACAGATACAGCGCGAGACGCTATTGTCTTTATACAGTTACGACTGCAGATACTCTATTGATAATAGTCTGAAAGATCACGTGAAGGCCATATTTATTAATATGGAAATTCATTTCAATCAGATGAGAGTTCTGATGTTTACAGAACTGGCTGAGCAGTAGAATTACTCTACATATGATTTCTGTATGATTGAGTTATATCAAATCAGAGTATATTGTTGATGTAAATAAATGCTACATCAATTTTCCCAATTAATAACAAGTACTTTATTTGGCCCTCTAACTCTAGCACTCTATTCTAATTCTATAGTATCTATTTGCTTTTTATGTTTTATATTAAAATGCTCTAGCAATAGCTTTCTCTATTCTTTTTCTATTTTATCTACTTGTTTTCTTTTTATTGTATCTGTATATATATAGTCAAACCAAAAATTATTCAGACAGAAGATATGAATATTGATATTTGTTTTACTAGTGGATGCAGGACACTATAGTTCATTTATGAAAGTGAGCTGTAGCAAAATAAAGTTAACTGTGACACATTATACCCTAAAATTCTTCATACAGTGGACTGACTTACCAGTGAAATTAACACAATCTGGGACCAAAAGTTATTCAGACACTTTGACCCGAGCTTGTTTTGCTTAAGTGTTTTTCTTTAACTGCTAATGTGATCTTTTTACACCACAGACTGAACAGAATCAAGCATGGCTTGGTAACTGGTTGAGCTAAATTGCTATGATCTAATCCATTACATGGGTCAAAGACGAAAAAGTGTTTAAGCATAAAAAAGTGTAATACTGCTTTAAACTGTTGTAGTTTCCCCCCCCCCAAAAAAAATGTAAAAAGTTTTCTGTTTTATTTAATTGCAATTTTGTTTTTGTTTTTCTGAGCAAAAAATAAACATCATACATTTCCCCTGATTAACAGAAGACACCCAGTAAAATGTAATTCAGTGTAACAATCTCGTCAGGGATATTTACAACAAAAATCAGTTTATGACACATTAAAAGACTAATTACTTTCACCCCAAATACTAATGAGTTGTAATTTTACATTTTAAACATTCACCACTATCCCAGGTTTTGCCCATTTGTCAGTAAGAGTTTTTTACTAATTTAAAACACAATAAAATTTAGCATGCTCCAATACTCTTTTAGATATTTTAATATGTAAATGTCAGAATAAGCATGTTGTTTGAATTTTTGCATAAATATTGTTACACTGAATGACAATGTAACATTATTTCAACCAAATTTTGACATTTTATTCTCCGAAAACTTATTTGAAACCTTAAAAGTAGACATTTTACTTACATTTAATGTGCTTTCTATGGACACAAAATCACGTTTGTACATTTCTTTTGATGCGGACATCTTAACGTCTTTGACCCACATACCTTATGACATATTAAAGATTAAATTGTTCTGACACGGTTTAGCTCTGAGTTCTTGTCTTATTTTATTACCATTTTCTAAACTATAGCGAATAAGCTGTGAGAAATGCTGAAGGTGTCAGAATACATTTATATATATACACATGGGCTTGTTTCAGTCTGTTGCGTAATTACTATATGATCAATAGGTTGCAATTTTAAAAATGTGCTTTAGTAAGCAATATATGTCATGTTTATGTAATGTTTGATCATGCAAGCTTGTTTTGAAGGCTTAATGGTTGCAAATTGTTTTTTTTTCATGATATGTTTAGTTAAATCTTTCTCATTTGATTCTCAAGAATGGCTGTTATTTAAAAATCCAAACAGCATAATAAAATACTTTTCCTGTGAATGTGGTTTGTTGGTTTTCCTTGTTTGTTTGGTATTGTTATCTGTATGGTTATTGAATTTTAATGATTGTTTAATTATATTAAGTTTATAATCATTAAACAGCGCTGACAGTGAGTAGAATCAGGGTTGTCCTCTTCACTTCTGTGGTGATGAAGACAGCCGGCAGGCTCCGGATCGCTCACCTTTGACCCAGTTTTGGATTAATTTGGCCCCTTACCTCTGCACAGGTCCCGGAGACATGGCCACGGAGCATATAAATGGAAATGGTACGGATGAACCGGTGGAGTCTTCGGTGGCTGTTACCCATTCAGAGCACTTCCAGACGCTCCTCGATGCCGGCCTGCCCAGAACAGTTGCAGTCAAACTAGATGAGATTTACATAGCAGGTGAGACGTGATGCATCTCCGTATGATTGCATGTTATGTTGAAATAAAGCTTCCAGAATGGGGGGGTTTGCAGTGATGCTTGAAATAGAAATGGAAGAATCATTTTTGGTTCCCCAAAGGACCTTTCAGTCAAGAGTTGAAAAAAAAAAAAACCAGAATCGGAGTGTGTTTGTAGAACATTTTAATAATCTAAAGAATGTTTTTCCACTATAAGAACCTTTCTTGAATTGGAAGGTTCTATGGATGTTAAATTTGCCAATAAAGAACCTTTAGTTATGTGTTGTGCAATTTGTTCGTGGCACGTTTCACAACTTTGAATAATTTCACATTTGCGTTTTTGTTGGATGTTGTATTCAAAGTGACTTCATGTAATAATATGTGCATTCAAGTATAAGTATTTCCCCTCAGAATCGAACCCATGACCTTGGCGTTGCTAGCACCATATTCGGTTTGAGCTACCCCAAACCTTTTTTGTTCAATTGTTTTTTACTTTACTTTACTTTACTACTGGCACTAATTCTGTGCCCAGTAACCAACACAGATGTTCTTGGATATACGTGAAGGTTTTTTGAGGTCTGAATGGTTGAAATGGATGAAAACTCATGAATACACCTCTTTATTTAACTGTTAAAGGGATAGTTCACCCCAAAATGTAAATTGTCAGTTACTCACCCACAATTCATTCCAAACTCATCAATGTATTTAGTTTGCCGAACACGAAAGATGATGTCTTGAAGAATGTGGGTAACCGGACAGTTTCCGGTCTTTATTGACTTCCATAGTATAAGAATGTGGGTAACCGGACAGTTTCCGGTCTTTATTGACTTCCATAGTATATGCCCTTTATGAAATTGTTGCACTTTTTAATTGATGGTAATTCAAGCTGAGTTTTTTGGTCCTGTTGAAATTGTTGCACTTTTTTATTGCTGTAAAGCCATGCCATGAATGGCTGGCCAGTGTTTGGTCCTGTTGAATGCATTTTGCTGTAATGCCATGAATGGCTGTTATTTGTAAACGCTCACCACGTATCATATAAGTGTGAATATTGGAATCGGCTTATCGGAGTGCTTATTTTGTGTTTGATTTGATTTGAATGTTATGTGATATTAAAATTGAGAGCGAGTGTTATGGTTGTCTGGGTTCTGATTGTGTGGGGTGAGTGGTGGAAAGACGCAGGAACAATGACAGCAGCTGCTCGTGATCAGATGATAACGCTTATAAAGCGCTGCAGTCAATGGCTCTGCTCTACTGTGTCAAATTACACATGACATCAACTAGGGAAAGCACTGTAGTCGTTTTAAAATCGTGTCTGATACCATCCAGTGAAGGCTGACGTATTAACAGTTTGAAGTGTGTTTTGTGCAGGACTCGTGACTCACAGCGATCTCGACGATCGAGCGATTGAGGCTCTGAAAGAGTTCAACGAAGAGGGCGCTCTGCAAGTTCTCCTGCAGTTCAAAGACAGCGACCTGTCGCACGTTCAGGTATGTTTGAGAAGACCTGACTAATGCACTGAGAGGGCTTGCATTTCACAGTTTATCTTTGGTGATGCTGGACCGATGCTGCGTAACACAGCCACACTTTCTTTGGTCATAAGACACGTTTACTTATCTTTAGTACTCATTATGGTTTATTATATGTAATGATGTCTCTTTAATTGAGATCTGTCATAAAATTGAAAATAGCTTTGAGCATGGATTAAAATTAGAGCGATTTTCTTTCTAAAAACTATAATTGACAGTATATACAAACAAAAATCTATACTTTTTTAATGCAAAAAAAATAAAAAAATAAAAAATATTAAATATACAATTCCCCCGATCTGGACAAAATTACAGATGTTCTCTCACTTAATCAACTTTCAAAATAAAGTGTGACTAGAAAAGAGGTAGAAATAACAGACAAGGAGTTGCTGTATTTAACAAAACAGATGTCATTTCCCACTTTGTTTCTTAAATTGTAATTTTCTTAAATTGCTTCAATTAATTCAGTTAGAATAATTAGAAACTGTAGAGCTGTTACAGTTCAGATGAAAGCATTATCAACACTCCACAGAAGCTGCATCTGAAGTGGCATTAGATGTATTTACACAGACTCTTTGATGAAGCCGAGGAGCCATAAATGCAATTCATTCAAACTTCTGATTCATTCAGAAACGAGGCAAGTGACTGAATCATTGACTCACTTGAAAAAAAAAAGGCGATTTATTCGTTAACGAAATACAGTTGTGTTGCACGGAGACACAAAACAGTTCTGCTGTGGCTTTGATTGGAACTATTTTGATATGTGATTCTTAGGAAAATTTGTCAATATTGTTTATTATATATAAGTCACTTAATTTTAACGTCTTTTTATATTGAAATACTGTTGTAAACAATCACATAGCAATCGTCTTGACGCTATGTTTCAATTTTTCCATTCATAAAGAGGATCTTTTACATCTGAATGAATCAATGAATCAAGGACTTATTCATTAAGACATTTACTACCATCTACTGGTAGTTTTAGTTTCTTATTTTAGAGTATCACTTCATTAAAAAAAATGATTTCATATTTCCATTTAAATAAAAAAAAGAAAAGAAAAAAAAATCCATATTAATAAAACTAATTAAACGGATAGTTCACCCAAAAAAATAAATAAATAAAATTATAAAAAGAAAATAAAAAGTGTCTTTTAAAGCTCTTTTTTGTTATGTCTATTTGATGCTTTTCCTATTTAACTGATTAAAGATATTTTTTGTTGTGTCTTTTAAATGTTTTTTTTGTTTTGTGTGTTTTTTTAGAGGCGATTTCTAATTCGATGTGCAATTTTTAAATAAAAAAAAATTTAAGTGTAATTTTAGTGACATTTTAAAAATTCTCAAAAAAAAAAAGCGACAACCAATGATTTAAGTTTTTCCATTAATATTCAGGCAAATAAATGTAATAATCTTACGTAAAATAACAATCTTCAAAGCATAAATGAAATATAAATGAATTCTTATTAAAGTTATTTGGTTAAAGGCAGCGAGTGATTTTTCTGTGATTTGTCTAATGCACAGATCTAATATACTGACACACATCTGGCTTCCAGCTGTTAACGTTCACATTATACGATGCAGTCCCAGTCCTTATCATCGAGCCCTGATTTTATTTTAGCCCTGGAACACACCTGCTCACCCACTGCTCATGTTTTGAACAGAATAAAAGTGCCTTCCTCTGTGGAGTGATGAAGACGTACAGGCAGCGGGAGAAACAGGGCACCAAAGTGTCAGACTCCACTAAAGGACCAGATGAGGCCAAAATCATAGTAAGTCTGTGCAGCCAGTATTCAGGTTTTTTAATTCCTGAAGTAGTTTGTACAGCTGTTTGTGTCGCTGCTATTGCTCCAGTACCTGTCTGGCAGTTCAAGTGTGTTCTACTTCGCAGGCTTTGCTCGAGAGAACTGGCTACACACTTGATGTGACGACAGGCCAGCGCAAGTACGGCGGTCCTCCTCCGGGGTCGACCCACGCTGGAGTCCAGCCCACCGTCGGCACAGAGGTTCGTGCCTGTCTGTTTTATTCTGCACTAGTGTTTGATTCGGTTTTGAAGCTGTCTAAATGCATTGTGTCATCTATTTCTCAGACACATTAATCAGTTCATTAAAACACTCGACCGGCGCTTGCACAGATTAGACTGCTAAATAATGAAAGTATCGCACTTGGCTTCACCACGGCATCCTATCAATGTTATGTTAACAGTGCCGTCACTTGCATTTGCACAGTGAGTTTTAGGTGATTGATCATGTGTTTCATTATTGCCCACTGCAGGAAAGGGGAAGTAATTTGCGTAGTGTGTTAACTAGTCAGTTAATGCTAAAGTAGTAGTTGTCGCATGCACAGTCTCTAAAATGTATACTCTACAAATGTGTACATTTTGTGTAAGCAGTATTTAGTTTCTTTTAGTTTTGAACAAATTGATTGATTGAATGATTCAATGAGTCTTGAATTGGCACCACCTATTGACAGTTTAGAGTTCATATAAAAAAAAATCTTAATTTTACTATTTTTAAAAAAACAAATCTCACGGAATTCTGAAATTGTAATTTTAGTGTAAATGCATCTAAATGCTGCTTTAATTGCAGCTTCTGTGCTGCTTGTGCAGTGCAAAAATTGTTTTTTTTATCTGATTTAATTTGATTGTAATCGCCTGTAATGTCTTATTATTGTAACCAATTGATTAAATATAACAATTTCACACAAAAGATTATGCATACATTTTAATAAGGTTAAAATTTGCCTTTCAAAAGGCAAAAACGCCCCTGGAAATCAATACAAGGTGGCAATTTTGCTCTTAAAAACATTTCAGACATTCTACTAAATATAAGTAACTTTGCAACTACATGTCTGCTAACTCTCAGAGTAGACTGTTCGGTCAGGTTTAGGGTTAGTAGAATAAGCTGACATATACTTGCAAAGTTTCTTATAGTCAGTATGTTGGTTACCCTTCATAATAAAGTGTGAGCAGATATTAAGCAGACAGTCTACTAATACTCCAATGACTGCTAGTGGACACGTAGTTGCAACATTACTTACTGTTAGTAGAATGTCTGAAGTGGACTATCAATATAAAGTGTTACCAAAAAAAAAAAAAAATTGGTAACAGTTTTATTTTACAGTGTCCTTATTGCAAGTACTTAGGCATAATTACAGCTCTAAAACAAATCCTACCCATAACTCTAGTAAGTACATGTTGTTGTTATTTATATTATGTGCTTTATTGCATAATTACACTGTAACGAGGACAACTTCAAATATAGTGAAACCAAAAAGACAACAGTCCCAGAAAGTAGTGAGATTTCATCTTGTTGTTAATATCACAGACCCCTCATTGCTAGGAAAGAGTCGGCTGACAGTTTAGTGTTTATTTTGGACATCACTCTGTATATTGTGGCTGATCTTGTTTCAAATGCTCATAGATATTTGTGGGGAAGATCCCGAGAGATCTCTTTGAAGATGAGCTGGTCCCTCTGTTCGCGCTGATGATGGATCCGCTCAGCGGGCTGAACCGAGGATACGCCTTCATCACCTTCTGCACTAAAGAGGCTGCTCAGCAAGCCGTCAAACTCGTAAGTGACTGTCTGCTTGTGTTCTTCTCTCCACCTGTGATTCTTCAGATTCTGACTGTAGTCTTTCCTGCAGTGTAACAACAATGAAATTCGTCCTGGGAAACACATCGGTGTGTGCATCTCTGTTGCCAACAATCGTCTGTTTGTGGGCTCCATCCCCAAGAGCAAAACTAAGGAGCAGATCGTGGAGGAGTTTGCCAAAGTTACCGGTTAGTGTTGGTGTTATTAGCTGCTGAGATGTTTGTGTATACATGTGTGCGTTAGCGATGGACTGACACGTTGCTTTTACAGATTATATGAAAATCACACCAGTGCTTTGCAATTGTTTTTTTTGCACACTATTTGCGCTGGAAGGTTCTAGCAACAATATCAAGCATCAAGCATCTTTTTTTCTCAAATAAGAAAGAAGGGGTCTGTTATTTTCTAGGATAGAGGATGTCATTTGATACAGTAATGATAAAAACATGAGCTCTCTGATGAGGATTTGTTGTTAAGATCGGAAGTTCTTCATAATTTTGTGTTCGAGCAAAGACAAAGCACACTTTATGTTGCGCATGTGCACATGCACAGTTTTAGTTTTTTGCTTTTGTTTTCTCTATTTTAACAAAATATTTGTTTAAAACGTTTGTGCAAAGGAAATACAAAAATACATCTGAAATGTGCAATGCACATGGATCAATACTTTTTAAAATGACCCCATAAGAATACCAGATTTGTTTTTTTTCCCCGTTTGTACATTATTTGTATTTAGTTCATATGACAATGAAATAAAATTGCCAATAGTGTTTAAGCTTTACATTTGTCTTTCAGTAATTACAAAACATTAGATTATTACTCATAATTTTCTGAAAAACATCTTCACCAACAATTTGCCTGAAACTGAATTTTGTTACTGAAAAGAGCTGCATGTCTGCACTGAATTTGTGATTAACTGAAGAGTCAAGTGTTTGTGATGTATTTGTGTCAAGTTTTCCTGAAACGGTTTCTGTCCTCAATCTCCACAGAGGGCTTGAACGACGTCATCTTATATCATCAGCCTGACGACAAGAAGAAGAATCGCGGCTTCTGCTTCCTAGAGTATGAGGATCATAAAACGGCAGCCCAGGCGCGGCGCAGGTTAATGAGCGGCAAAGTGAAGGTGTGGGGGAATGTGGTGACGGTGGAATGGGCTGATCCCATAGAAGACCCCGACCCTGAAGTCATGGCCAAGGTGCGTTGTTTTAACAGCACTAGTGCAACAGTAGAAGAGGTGTGGGTGCCCATAAGCCCGAAATGTTGTATATCAATGATATATATGATACAGTATTAGTCAAGCATCTTGAGGTTGATTATCTGTGCAGCTGTGAAGTTAGAGTGAGAATTTCTTTACACTGAACACGTGAGTTTAAATTGGAAGGTAGTTTGTGCTTATTTGTTATGCAAATGTTAAATGTGGAAACATTTAAAAATGTCTTTATGCAAAACCGTTTCCTGAGTGTAAAATGAGATTTGATGCCAGAGCCTTGAATTATACATGGTCAGGTTTACACTGATGAGATTAATTTGCATGTATTGTTCAGGTCAAAGTCCTCTTTGTAAGAAACCTGGCCAGCACAGTCACAGAAGAGCTTCTGGAGAAGACCTTCTGTCAGTTTGGCAAACTGGAAAGAGTTAAAAAGCTCAAAGACTACGCCTTCATCCACTTTGAAGAGAGAGATAGCGCTGTTAAGGTATTATCTCTTCCTCTGCATCGTTTGAGAGGCTGCTGGTAATTTACGCACACATTTTAAACCAGTGTTTTTCCGCAGGCTCTAGCTGAAATGCACGGGAAGGATTTGGAAGGGGAACAAATTGAAATTGTCTTTGCGAAGCCGCCTGATCAGAAAAGGAAAGAGCGAAAGGCCCAGAGACAAGCTGCTAAAACTCAAATGTAAGGCGATTTATGAGCTTTGTCACATGACTTAATCCACACGAACACACATGAGCAAAATATAGCACAACGATGCTCTCAAGATCTAAAAATGACTTTAAAATGAATGTTTGTTTCTCTCGAACACACATGGACCAAATATAGCACATGGATTCTCTGGGGATATAAGTTTCTGAGCTGAATGTTTCTGTGTGAGCAGAGTGAAATATAGATTTTTATCTGAACATTTGAAAATGCTTATGTACTGTATAAATACAGCATGCATTTTTAAATTAAGGGTTATTGGCTCAGTGGTTAACCAAAAAGAGTAAAAATAGCATGCCCAAAAGGTTGCCGACCCGTGTGCTATACTGTTATATAAAGATCTAATTTATTTACATTACAAGCATCAGAAGTTCATCATATAAATATCAGCATCTGCACCAAATTGCATATTTAGTTTAGTTTGCATCTCTGAATAAAATTGAGCTGTTTTTTCTCCCTATTCTCACTATATCAGATTATATGAGCCGTAAAAGCCTGACTGATCAAATATAGCAAAGTGACCCCAGCTGTTTTTCTCAACTCACATTTTAATAATCATTACTCCTATATGTGTCCCTGCAGCACAAAACCAGTCATGAGTAGCACAGATATATATTTGTAGCAATAGCCAACAATACATTGTATGGGTCAAAATTATAAATTTTTCTTTTATGCCAAAAAATCATTAGGATATTAAGTAAAGATCATGTTCCATGAAGATATTTAGTAAATTTCCTACCGTAAATATATCAACACTTGATGTGCATTGCTAAGAACTTCATTTGGATGACTTTAAAGATGATTTTCTCAATATTTTTGATCGCTCAGATTCCAGATTCTCAAATAGGTGCATCTTAGCCAAATTTTGTCCTCCTAACAAACCATGCATCAATGGAAAGCTAATGATGTATGAATCCATTATGACTGGTTTTGTGGTCCAGGGTCATGTATAGTGTTTTCTTTTGTTTGCAGTTGTCTTGCACTTCTCCAGCTTCACACGCCTGTTTCTTGAGTCTGTTTCAGATTTGAGGTGTGACCAACCAGTGCTGATGCACTCAGACTCTTGAATGGTTGTATGTGGATTGTAAACATGTGCATGTGTTTCAGGTATGATGAGTATTATTACTACGGGCCGCCGCACATGCATCCCCCGACGAGAGCAAGAGGACGAGGCGCTAGAGGTTATTCGTATCCGCACGACTATTACAGCTACGAAGATTATTACGACTACTACGGCTATGACTATCACAACTACAGAGGCGGCTACGACGACCCCTACTACGGCTACGATGACTTTCAAGCTCACGTCAGAGGAAGAGGCAGCAGAGGAGCCCGGGGCCCCACGCTGTCCAGGGGCCGCGGCTCCAGCGCCAGCCGAGGACGGGCCGGTTACTCTCCGCGCGGGGGGCTGGGGTCCAGCCGCGGCGGCCGGGGGTCCAGAGGAGGCGTCCAGCAGAGATGTCGAGTGGTACGTGATGTGTGGGTGGAGCATTCCTGGAGTGCTGGCAGGAGGTTCTGAAGCGCTCTAGGCTAGATGTGCACTCATTTTAAGTCAAATTTGACAAAGGACGTAGTGATCAAAATACATGTTTTGGCGTTTGTTTTTTCCTTCCCCTCCTTTTCATATTGCTTACATATGCAAGGCACCTTGTGGACGAAACGGACCAAAGGTTTGCACTTTCTGCTCTTTCATTCCTGGAAAGTCACGTGTACACTGATTTATTTTTGACTTCTGCATATGCAAAGTGTTTTCATCGAGAAGTACTCAACTGTAGCACAAGCTGTGCTTAGGTCTGAGCGATACAGCTTAAACATCTGTATTTTTCAGGTTTTATTTTTGAGTACGTGCTGATGATGCACCGGAATTAATTAGTTTTCAGTATTGGCTAAAACCACGCTAGAGAACAAAAACCATTGACTGAAATGGTGATGTTTAATAAGCACTTCTCTGTTTTGACTGCATCAGTGTCTATTTCATGCACAAGTCATGGATAAACTACAACAGGTCAACATGTCTGTTTTTACATAGCGTTGAAAATGAAGATCTGTAATTGATCAACCTTCATTCTGATGAACCGATATTTTTCAGTCTATGCTGTTTTCAGCCCCTGTTTAAATGTTTCAACAACAAAATAGTGTAAAGTAACTACACTACAAAAGTACACTTTAAATGTTTATATACAAGTCAGTTTTTAGTGTTGGTGGTTAAATGATTAGTGGTTGATTATTTAACTTTTGTTTTTAGTTTTCAGATTTTCAAAATGAAGTTTGGTCAAACAAGCAAGCAAACAAACAAAAAAACATTTTGGTGCAGGACTAGAATTTGCTCTGAAATTGCTTCAATGTGCCTTCCCTAATCAAAACAACCATTTTAGCAGATTAGAATCTCCAAATGCCAAACTGAGTGAAAATCTAGTTTAATAAAAAAAAACTGGCATGTTTTTACTACTTGACCTCGGACAAAAGGATGAATATTAAATCATCAAGTAAACTTACCAGTAAAATAAATTGGGAAGGATTTACTCGTTGAATTAAATGTGCAAATCATGTAGAATGACTAAAAGTAGTTCAAATGAATCACAGAAATAAAGTTATGAACTCTAATGCTTTTTGTGCTAGTAAAGTTTAACATCAGATTTTAAAACACCTGTATTAACACTCATCTTAATCATAAAACTAGTCTAAAGATTGACTTTCATGGGCAAAATCATTGTCGCTATTTTGTAAATATTCTGTCTCCCAGCCTCCGCCATAATGCATCTCAAAACCTGTCTGTTTTAAATGTACTGATTTAAAGGTGAAAGTAAGAGTAAAATCATGTGACTGGACATGCTCATGCTTTAGCGCACACATTAATGTCAGCTACTCTCACTGACGTCATGTTCTCATGTTGCGATGACTCAGATTTTCACCTTCATCTCCTGCGCTTTTGTTGTGAAGGTCTTGCATGAACCTGATTCTGTACCGCCGCTTGTGTTTGTGTGAATAAAGCATGCGTGTTTTTTGTTTTGCCAGGGAAAGGGGGTCGAGGCTGGTCCTGACCAGGTAGTATGAAGACTGACTTGTTGTATGGGGTTACACCGGATGCTACCAGTGTTCATAAGGTTAAAGCAAACTCAAAGATCCAATGATATTCCAGCCTGTATTGAAGCATATCTCCTATACTGCCATCCCCGACAAACCATAAGAGTTCCTGAGTCGAAACCCCCAGTTATCCCATTCGGACCCCATCTAAATAAACCAACTCACTACTACCCCCCAGTTATATAGTCTAAACTCGCCCCATTCTGGAACTGAACTCAAAGATCCCCATACGTCAGATGTGTTTTGCACTTTTGTTTCTTTTTCTTTTTTTACTCCTGGGTTTGAAGTGGCTCGGAGGAGCTTGATGCTGATGTATATTTTTGTGCTAACTACAATTGTGTCGTGGGAATGTCCATGTTAACCTAAAGCGCTTGGATCCGGCTGGAGGACATCTGCGTGGGTTTTTTTTTTTTGGTGTAACCGCCTCGCGTGGACAAGTCAGGCATTCCAGGAACGTGGTTCTTTTCAGAACTTGTCTTTTTAAGGGTCGGTTAACTACCTCAGTAGAGAGGATTCAACTACCCTGCCTGTACTGTAAATAGGGACACGTCGAAGCATAGGAGCAGGGCTTGTTTCTCATGAAATATGCACAAGGGCAGCAGTGATTCTTAATGTAATATAGTCAATCCGCTGCTGCTCTGACATTGCAAACAGTAAAACTGGGCATGCAAATGAATCTCATATGATGAGCTGGAACAAGCCCTGCTTTTATCCTCCTTTCAACTGAATTAGCTGCCTTGCTTCTTCAGATTATGTAGTTACTGGGTGTATGATTGTATGATAGTTTGGAATAAAATGTTACTTTTCTATTGGCTTAAACATCACAAATGCATCCGCTGCATTTGCTAAGCCCTGCAGTGTCCTTTTTCCCGCCAATGCTGGACGGCGAACACCTGTCGAAGAGCAATGAATTATGTAGGTTTTATAATCAATCATGACTTCAGGCGAGCAAGCAATCGATATTAACGCTTGCCGAGCTCGTGTTCGTTCACAGGCGAGAGATGAACTGGTTTTGGTGGAAAAAGGGGTACTGCAGCTTCAGTTTATATTCCATATATAGCAAGCAGGTGACCGAACCATTCAACCGGTTTTGTACACAGTTAACTCCCTCTCGATAAAGCTGTAACATTGCAACCTTTTGAACAGATGTGTGAGCAGTTTTAAACTATTGTTGGTGGCCAACAACGTTTTTGCATTCCAGCAAATAAATTGTTTTATACTGTAAAATGAGGTGAGTGTAACTTATTTTTGTAATAAAGGTTTTGAATTCTATCTTAAAACCTGTTCACTGTCGTGATCTTGTCTTCTGGAAAGATGCGAGTGAAGGAGTTTCATGTGCTGCTGGTTTCTCTTTGTATATGTAAGTGGTGTGGGATTTTGTGTCGAGTGAAACAAGGCTGATTAAAAATAAACTACAACATTGAAACAATTGTCAATCTTAAATTGCTAGTGAATGTTTAATCTCTGTAAAATAATGAGCTATTTGTACTGTTTTCATTATTCTTTATCTCTGTGTTAGCAAAGGTAAGTTATGGAAATCTGGATAACTTGTTGGGATTGTTACAGATTCCACCCACACATCCGCTGGACGCTTGGTGGCTGTGTAATAAGTGCACTTGCTTTATAGTTCATAAGGGTTGTTATAAAAAGTGCAGAGTTTTCCAGTTCTGCCCATAGGGGGCGCTACAAATACAAACCTCTCACAAGTCCACAACAGATTGATCACAGAAAATCTGAAATATGTCTTTAGGGCACGTGCAAACCAAGGCAAGGAAACTAAATGGTAGAAATCAACAAATCAAAATTCAGCAAATAACAGTTTCGTTAAATGATAAAGTACCTACCTGAGAGAGAACCGGCCACAATGTAGCTGCAACAAGCGATTATTCTGATAGATTAATTGCGATTATTGCACAGATCAGTAGTTTTTGTTCTGTTATTCCGCTTTTACAATTAGATAAAATATTAAGTTGCACATTCTAACTAAGAATAGCAAACAATGTAATCACGTCAGCTTTTCAAGATGTCAATAATATTAATTTGGCTTAATGCAAATAAATGTGGCACACAAAATGAGATGACAAAGACATTCTCTGTCAACATTTAACAGAAACAAGTGTGCCTGATCTCCTGTTATTAGACATATGGATACGGAACAAAATAAAGGTAAGCGATAAGACATTTTATTTTTGGATAAATTATTTTATTCACAGCATTCACTGTATTAAAACACCTTGTAGCGTAATAATAATCAAAACAGTCCGGAGCTAGATTAAGGTTTAATCTATGCAAACCAAACCTAATGTAATGTAACTGCTATACATTCAAGAAATAAAAAGAAAACTTCTATCCTATTGTTTCCCAAACTGGCATAATTCCCTGGTGGTATTGGATGAGTTTACAGCATCGATGGACTTGCAGACAGAAAAACACTAGAGGAATGTGTCATTTTACTTATTTTGTTTAATTTGCCGTCACAAACTGGTTTGCTTTGTTACAAAACCTTACGATATAAACATATTTTTGAAAAACCGTGCACCAACTTAAGAGCCCTTGCTGTGAAAGAAGGTTAAAGTGAGTCATGGTTCAAATTAAAGGGGAAATCAACAAAACAATGAACGAAATATATGCCAATAAAAAAAAACAAGACTGGATATTAGGTTTACTGTCAACTGATGTCTTTATTTCGCCAAATGCAGACATACAAATCATGTTCAACTCATGCATTTCAAACTTACTGCAGAAGAGATTAAGCTCCGATTGAATCTAGGGTTTTCTGCTCTCAGACCCCCAGGAGTTTCTTGGCCATATAGCCAGGCATACTGTAGAGGAACAGGGCAATGATGGCCAGAAGCATCAGCGCCAACACAATTTTGATGACCAGCCACTTGTACTGGTTGCAGATGAGATGACGGATTGCCTTTAGTGGGCTAAGGAACCACAGGAATGTAGTGTCGGGGCGGCTGGAGGGACAAAACCATTCAACAAGTTGGGTTTTAATTAACCGTGAACATACACAAATTTAAAATGTGTCTCATTGATGACATGCAATTTTGGCAAGTGTGTAATAGTGCATATCAGTGTTCGTACTCCTGACTTGTGAAGTTAGTAGTCAACATTAGTGTTGAAGTTAGTAGAACAAATGTAATAGTGCACATCAGTGCTCGTACTCTAAAGTTAGTAGTCAACGGCCTGTTTATTGTGAAATACTGAAGGACAATTATCCACAATTGGAATGGTTTTTAGAGTATAGGTGCAGAAAATGTAGGATTTTCATGAACTTTTAATAAGAATGCATGCAGTTTTCTTTATTAATTTATTAGTAGCATCAAAAACCCCAGAAGCGTATGAATGGATATCGAAAAACATTTTACATCAGCACTGGATGTGCAGACAAATGAGACCACTACATGTTTTTAGATTTTGTATGTTATCTGAAACAAATAACTAACGGCTGCATTTGGGTAAAAGGTTTTCAATGCTTAAAAGCTGAAACACAATCTCCTGTCAGTGTTTGATGAGCATCAGTGACTTCATGTTCTCAACTGGGCTTTGCTATTTAATAGTGTTTATGATCATTCAGTTAAAGCAGTAATGATTTATTAATTTAACACAGATGTAAAACAGTAAGTATGCATATGGCTTCTCCAACAAACAAATGGATAATTAAAAAAAAAAAAACCCAACCGCTTCAGTAAAGTGAAATAATGTTACAGGTACTGAGAAAGCTTTTCAAGCCCCTGGAAGCTTTTTCTTCATGTAACCTGGCATACTGTACAGAAACAAGCCTAGCATCGCTAATAACAACAGAACTACCACCATTTTAATGATTAGCCACTTGTAGTTGTGGCAGACTAGATAGCGGTTAGCTTTTAAGCGGACTGATGAGACTAGGTTAGGTT
Organism: Cyprinus carpio; assembly: GCF_018340385.1. Classification (NCBI taxonomy): domain Eukaryota; kingdom Metazoa; phylum Chordata; class Actinopteri; order Cypriniformes; family Cyprinidae; genus Cyprinus; species Cyprinus carpio. Next base: position 24,351,669 of record NC_056613.1, read on the forward strand.
GTTTTAAGGTTGTTTTGTGGTGGCTGATGGGACAGAAAAACGTGTGCGGCACAGCAGTGGACGAATTTTAATTGTCAAAATCATTGCGAATTGGTGATTTATTTTCAACTTATTCAGACGTGTGTACCGGGAGACATACTAGTTCTATTATTTACAATGTCTGTGTGAATAGCATAACCAAATGTGATGGTTTATGTCAGCACAGAAAGCTTTTCTTGAAACCACTCAGTGTTCAACTCAATTTAAAGTGATTAAATAATTATTTTTTTAGCTGAACAATTAACATTGTATTATGTTCATGTAGTCTTTTGATACCAGGTGTTGCCCAAAATTCATCGACCTTGTCAGTGGATATAAAACTTGAGAAACCATTAGAAATACCCCTGTGGGCTCACCACTGATCTACTTTACACTTAACACATTAGCACTAACATTTTTCACAAAACAAAAATCTCAAAAATCTCAAATTTTGAGATATTAGAGGTTTGTTCTGATCATAGTGCATTTTTGGAGTCTTTTTAAGTAAACTTTCACCAGTTTCTTTAGATGTTTCTTAAGGTCCCTATATACGTCAAATGAAATCAAAGAACAAACTGATATGACATAATTTCGAACAAAATCAGACCAAAACGAAGTTCGTTTTGAGTTCATTCCGGCAGTTCGAAACAGCTGACCAAAGCAAACTTTATAGGGGAGTTCGTTTTGGTTCCTAAACACCTTTTGAGTTTCCATTGGTCCGCAATCGGTGGGTGTGTTCTGAAACTCCACCTTCTTTGACGTGTAATTTTTTTTTTTTTTTTGGCAGAGGCTATTTGCACTAAGTGAAAATAACATATTTTCTTAGCAATAGATGCTATTTACACTAAGCGCAGATAGCGATAGATGCTTTTTACACTGTTAAAACAGCAGGGTTTTCTGCTATTTATACTACTTATTGCAAATAGTGGCAATTATCTGCACCTCAGTATTATAGTACATTATAAAACAGTATGCAGTAATAACGCATTGAGTGTAAATTATAATTTTAATTCAATTTATTAAATGGATGCCACCTTATTGGAACAATAAAACCCTCCCTACACCTACCCTAACCCTACCCGATACTTTAATTTCAACTTTTTGATTATTTCCTTTATTTTTATTGAAAATAAATGCCTTTCCGATGTGATATGAGATTTGAAAAGGAGGGAAAAAAAGTTATGTAAAAGGCAGATTCAAACCCAGGTCAATAGCATCACAAACACTGCTTTACACACTTTACCATCTACACCACTGAAGCTGATGTCTAATAGGCATTTTTTGTAGTGTTGACAAGCCCTATAACTCGTTTGTGGGTGGAGCTAGTGTAAATAGACACTCCGTTTTTTTTTTCCGGTTCATTTCTCATTCAATGGAGGTCAGGCAAGAGAGAACAACATCTCCTAGTCACTAGCAACATGAATACACTGGAGTGTTGAATAGCTGAGCTGGCACAGATATATCCACACCTGTACGATCACTCACGGAGAGACTTTACACATTCAGAGAAACCATTTAATTCCTAGAAAGAAACTGCAGCAAAGCTTGGTGTCGATGACCCGGAGTTATGCAAAAAGCGACGCAGAGAAACATCCGAGACAAGTTTTCCAAAGCCATGAAAAGAATGAAAGAAAAGAGTAAAGATATAAGGTAGCAAGTACCAAATACATGTTTCAAATAAATGTTACACCAAACTGCTGCTGTTGCTGTTGTTTTTCTTTCAATAAGCGAATTTAAATAAATGAAATAAATATATGAAATTTATTTACAATAAATGAAATGCCAAATGAACATACAATATGTATTTGTTTTTAATCAAAAGGAAATCATGAAACCAAATAAAATATAAAAAGGTGTAACAATTTATTCAGTTCAATAAAATAAATGAACACTAATGAAATAAAGTAACAAACTGACTCCAATATTTTTTTTCCACATCATGCTAAAGTTTTCAGATTATGGGCCATTCACACTTCCCATGAAGGACTGATTATGGTTCTTTTGTATTGCAAACATGATACTTGCCTCTGAGCTGCTGCTAAACATTATTCTTTTGTCTATAATATTCTGACCCTAGATTGCCTACACTTCGTTGTTGTGTTTAGGGCAGGGATCTCCAACCCTGCTCCTGGAGAGCTACCGTCCTGCAGACTTCAGTTCCAGCCCTGCTCCAGCACACCTGTCTGTAATGTTCAAGTAGCCCTGAACACCCTGATTAGCTGTTTCAGGTGTGTTTGATTGGGGCTGGAGCTGAAATCTGCAGGACGGTAGCTCTCCAGGAGCAGGGTTTAGGGGATACGTGCGAGCGTCACGAGTCATGTTTACATTAATCTACACCCCGCCTCCAGCAGTGCGGGGGTGTCGGGTTGTTGGGTGTCGGTGTGTTGTGGATCAGCCATTTCAAACTTCTTTTTGCCTCCAAACGAAGAATGAAAACAAACTACGTTTGAAGTATACCGGGGCCTTTAGGTGTGAACTGGTCTCCTTACGAGTTACTAATGATCTTTAAATTAAATTGGCAGCTACTTCTCAAGGTTTCTGGATAGTGGGTGAGGCAATGGTGAAATTATAATAAAGCAGCAGGCTGATATTTAGGGTGAAACAATTTTCTTTAATACAGCATGTTTCAGAGATTTTGTGTTAAACAAAGGAATATGGGATCTGGAAATTTTAAAGGGATATAATTAAATTTTGTTTTTTAAAAAGAACACGTCAGTGTAAGGGGGAGTATCATTCGTATTCTGGGAGGTGCTACATCATGTCAGGAGCGATTTTGTTTTTTTGTTTATATTTGGATATTTTATTTGTTTATTTAGATAACTTTTTTTTTAAATCATGTATTTTTTTTTTTTTTTTATTGTGATTTGTGTTAGCTGTATTTTCTTTTCTTTTTTTCTTTTTACTTAAAATAATTGGAATGCACAATGAAAAAAACATTATTTTTGAAAATTGTTAAAAATGGGGTTATTTGTTTTTGCAAATTAACTCTTCATTTTTACTCTTCAATCAAAACTGGGAGCAGGAAAACAAGAAGCTACCATTTATTTTAAATGAAGCACTCTTTTAAAGTATTTATTAAAGAATTGGGTGATAAAATGTTTTCAGTATTCTAAATAAATGTTAATTAGATTTTTTAAAAATTGATTTAAAATGTTTAGTTCAATAAATGAATACTTAAATTTCTATACTTTAGTAAAAGTGAAAAATGGTTAGTGGCAAATGACTGAAGGTGGATGTAAAGACAAATGTTGCTCTTACTTGGGTTTCTCCAAGGGGTCTGGTTCATTGCGTCCTTCACCAACAGGACTCTTCTCGGCCTCCTCACCGGTCAGCAGCTGAAGCTCTGCTTCTACTTTCCCCTTAAGGGATAAAAGACATCGTTCAAACTATCAAAGCTGAACAGAAAATGCTACAAGTGCACACTGATAGTTTAGGATGAGCATTTATTGTTTAAAGAGTCAGGTCATGCAAAAATGAAAATTCTGTAATTTAATGTGTATGATTTTCTTTCACTCAACATAAAGGAAGATATTCTGATGAATGTTTAAAGCACTGCTGAAAGAGAAATGCTTTTTACTACCAAGCCCCAAAAAAGCACCATGAAAGTATGATTACAGTAGTCCATATGGCACTGCTGATGTGGTTTTTACTACCAAGCCCCAGTAGTCCATATGACATGCAGGAGGTCATGCTTTAGCTGCTGTTCAGCATGTTGTGTATCATGTGACAGAGTCTGAAAATGCAGAAGTGTAAGATTTGAAATGAATGCTTGGTGGGGATTCAGAGAATCATTTCATTTTGGTTTGGAAGAACAAGAAATATTGGTAACACTTCAAAATAATTTTTCAGATGCAGTTCGGCATCATGCCATCAAATTTGTTGATGTGGTAAACAAAAACTTTTTGTCTGTATTTTGTTGTCTGTCGACATGAAAAGAGAATTTGGTTTTTAGGAGAATGGAATTTGGGGCTATTATGATGTAATTATATATATAATAATAGAATTGGTAATGTTCTCGACATTATTCAAGGTATCTATCAAGATCAGTCTCAGGACAATAGGCAAAGTTAATCAAAAGCTATTAGCATTTTTTAAAATTTCCTTATAAATTTTGATCACAAGGTGGCGCTGCCCCAAAACTTTTTGAGCTTGGCCCCTTTTCTGCTTGCAGCCATATTTTTTTTTTTATCAAGATTTGAATTTTTTTTTTAATTAATTTTTTTTTTTTAACTTTCTAATTCATTTTCATTTTAAAGTTTTGGTCATTTTTTTTTTGTTCTGTTTTTATTAATTTTTTTTGTTTTTATTAATTTTTATTTAAAAATATGTCTATATATATATTTTTATATTTATGATTTTTATTTATTTATTTTAGTACATCAGGTGAAACTGAATAAAATGAATAAAATAAGTTTATTTTCATATCTCTTTATGGTTTAAGTTTTAGCTTATAAAAACCCTGTACTTGCTCTTAACTGGCACACTTGCCATATTTGTGTGATGCTTTATTACATTTTTGAGGTTGACAGACAAAAAAAAAAAAAAGTTAACTTTCTTAAAATGAATGTCTAAATAGCAGTTAAGTATTTACTTTTGTATTTTAACAGAAGAAAAATCATGCAAATTTGTAACAACAAAAGGTACTAATTGTACATTATTAGTATATTGATGTGCAGGTCACTTACTGTAATTTCCAACTCATCGTTTTCATCTCGGGCCACAAATGGCCACCAGCCTTTAATTCTCTTCTGTTTGAAGATGTTGACCATGGGCATGTCTTGCTCGTTAATCACCATGTCAATGGAGCACTGCTTCGCTGTCTTTGCACCACGAGGAAATCGATTCAGGTCTAGTTCAATTGCACCTGAAACAGAAACCAAACACACATGTGCCGGCATGAATGAAGGTCATTAAGATTGAGCCTGGCTCTAAAATGACTTTACATCGTAAAAATACAACAGCACACCCAAGAAGTCGTCTGCAGAGAAGTGATCCGCATCCCACACTTGCAAATTCAGTCGGGCAGGAATTTTATACTCAGTCTCGTCCCAAGAAAACATGGACTCTTTCTTTGAGATGACAATTTTCTCTTCGGCCTGTAGGTAGTCAAAAGGGTAAATGAAGCGCCAGTTGAAATTGCCCTCTCCGGTCAGAGAGTGATAGTGGACATCTGTGTCCTGCTTGTCTTCTTGTTGGCCTTTCAGCCATCTGTTGGTCACAAGTTACGTGAAAAGGTATATCATGAAAGATATATGTATCTGAGTCTCTTCTGTTCACCAAAGCTGCATTTATTTGATAAAAAATACCGTAATATTGTGAAATATCATTACATTTTCCAAATAACTGTTACTCCATCTATTACACCAGTTGTAATTAGTAGCTTACAATGTTTCAATTAAATTGTTCAGTCTTCAGTCATATTAAAAACATTAGGCTTCTTTTAAACACTTTCTAAATAATTAAATAAATTAGTACGATAAAATATAGTGTATTGGTGATCTCACAGGCTGACGATATAACAATTGAGCATATCGCCCAACACTATCCTAATTTCTGAAATCTGATTCTGTGATCCAGATTCTAATGAAAAAGATCCCATACCCTCTAACAAATATGTCACTGGATTTTTCCCCTGTGAAAATGTCATCGTCCTCCAGAACGACTTCATCCGTGTTCCACACGATCACCCTGAGCTCAAATCTGTCAGTGACCAAAATACAGTTAGAAAATAAAATATTCATCTGTATGTGGCTGAAGAATTTCACTAAGTGCTTCCTACTTCTTTGGCTTCCTTGGTGAAATATCGATAGCGGGTCCAGGCGCAGGCATATCCTTTGGGAACATGTCCACCCACAACTCAATCCTCCCCTACAGCAGAAGCACTCATATTCATTAATGGCTCATTAACACCATTTCATTAGCAGACAGTGGTGCCGTTTAGGACACTATCCCTGACCTGCTCCATCCCAGGTTTATCTGGATTCAGGAGGGACCTTGTCTCCACGTGCTCTGGGACGAGTTTGCAGCCGATCCGTGGCATATCATCCCAGCGGTTTAGTACAGCAAGAGCCAGGTGCTCATCCGTCTGTTTCTTCAGTCCTGTCCGGAAAAAAACAAAAAAACACATGCATTTGTTTGGATGTGCTGCTTTCCAAAGGGATCTTGCAACTCTGCAATGAACGCATACTGCATATCTGATGCAATTAATGCCGTTCCAAATGCTTTTTGAAAATCTGCATACCATTTTCATCCTCAATTTCAGTCGGTCCTGTGTAAACTCTGTTCGCCACTTTCACTCGTCCCCCTGGGCCGTACTGGGGCGGATCCATTTTTCCATCTTTGCAGAGTTTGGCAAGGATTTGCGTTGGCTTCATTGGGTCCCTCCACACATTATAGCCGTGACTAAAGAAAAACAGTAAGAAACACGTTATCCCGCCAGCCCTTTTGAAGCGTGTAACAGCAGTAGTGCTACTTCTAGTTACCTCAGATCATGCAAGCACTTTTCAGTTTATAAAAATACTTATATTTATAAGAATTATTGCAGTGTCATTTTAGAAGTCTTTCTAATATGTTGATTGCAGCTCGAGAAACATTTTGTTACGTATTATCAATGTGATAAACAGCTGTGCTGCTTCAAACTTTTAAATGGTAGTTTATGACAGTTTATGCAAAAATATAGAGCACAAAAACATTTAAGAAAGGAAGTTAAAATAAATTAGTACTTTTATTTATAAAGGACATACTTGATTAAATGTGACAGTAAGTACATTTATAATGTTATAAAAGATTTCTTTGAAAGATGCTTTTTTTTGAAAATGTGAAATTGTCTAGTTGCCCCAGATCATGACATTTTTTCATTTGTAAAAATACTTACATTTATAAGATTTATTAGTGTTATTTTGGTATCAATGAAATAATATATATATAACTAAAAGTAATATATATATATATATATAATATATATATATATATATATATATATACACACTGTACAGGTCAAAAGTTTGGAAACATTACTATTTTTAATGTTTTTGAAAGAAGTTTCTTCTCTTCTCATCAAGCCTGCATTTATTTGATCAAAAATACAGAAAAAAATTTAATATTGTGGTTTATTATTACAATTTAAAATACTTGTTTTTAAATGTATTATACTTTAAATTATCATTTATTTCTGTGATGCAAAGCTGAATTTTTAGGATCATTATCACATGATCCTTTAGAAATCATTCTAATATGATGATTCATTATCAAAGTTGGAAACAGTTCTGCTGCTTAATATTTTTTTCAGAACATGTGATACTTTTTAGGATACTTTGATGAATAAAAAAAAAAAAAAAAAAAAAAAAGAAGCTATGTTTTTAAAATATAAATATTTTATAATAACAATATACACTACTGGACAGTAATTTTTTTTCTTTCTTTTTTTTAATAAAATCAATACTTTTATTCAGCAAGGATGTTTTAGATTGATAAAAAGTGATAGTAAAGAAAATATATTATTAGAATATATATTATTAGATTTTTTTTTTTATTTTGAATAAATGCAGTTTTTTTTAAATCTTTTATTCATCAAATATATTAGACAGCAGAACTGTTTCCAACACTCATAATAAATCAGAATATTAGAATGATTTCTAAATGATCATGTGATAGACTGGATGGTACATGTGACACTGAAGGCTGGAGTAATGATGCTGAAAATTCAGCTTTGCATCACAGGAATAAATTATTTTTTTTAAAGTATATTCAAATAGAAAACTATTATTTTAAGTTGTAATAATATTTCACAATATTACATTTTTTTTTCTGTATTCTTGATCAAATAAATGCAGGCTTGATGAGCAGAAGAAACTTCTTTCAAAAACATTTAAAAATAGTAATGTTTCCAAACTTTTGACCTGTACTGGTATATATATATTATATTTCATCTAAGTTTTACTTTTAGTTATTTTAGGATGTTTTAGGACTTAATAAAAATAAGAAATGTTGTTTAAAAAAAAAAAAAAGTTTATATTTTATAACTAAAACTGATAAAATTTCATTTCTTAAATAAACATTAACCTGAAAAAAAAAAAAAACTAGTTCAGTTAGTTGCCAAGGCAAGGCATGAACTTGAAATACTATAACTAAAACTAAAACTGAGAAAAAAAGAATACATAGTTACAAAACATAGTTAACCTAATAAAAATGACTGTAATGCGAGAGAGTTTGTAATGTGTATTACACACATTGAGTAGCTGGTGCTGAGACCACATGTTGCCCTGTGCTTGCTGTAGAAACGGTTCTCCAAGTCAATCTTTGTCTCCCCAATCAGGTCATCGGTTCCCACCAAATCCCAGTCGTAGATGGACACGGTGAGGGTGGAATCCATTGGGAGCGTCGCTTCAATATCAAAAGACCTGGGAGTTTGAAGTTTGAAGTTAATATTAATCGAGTGATGAAAGAGAACATCAAAATCACTGTGTTAATGTACTGACTTTCCAAACACAGGGTTGAGTTGTTTAGAGATGTAGTTCTCTTTGTCCTTGATCTCAGTCTTCCCGAGCTTGATGGCGATATATGGGTCGGCCTTCCCATTGATGTCTGCAGGATGCAGCTCTGTTGCCTGAGACAAAGCCACACATTATAGGAAAAATAAAATAAAAAACTCAACATACTTCTCTATGGTGTTTAGTACTACATACCCGGACCACATAGACTCGGACGAGGACGTTAATGGGGTCGTTGTGTGGGATGTTCTGGAACATGCCCATGTTAGAATCAAAGCCCATTTCTCTAGACACGTCATCCGATGCTGGGACTTTGTAGATGCACAGGGATCCCTAAAGTACACACAAACTCAAAGATCATTGAATGTGTTTAGTGGGCTACTCTCTGAGTCACATTACTGGTATGGGAGAATGTTTACAAAGTACAAATCCTACAAAATGTTAATATTTAATATTCTTATCAAAAACTGGAAGACACATTTCATAGAATCATTTTATATTGATATAAACGTTGACAAAACAGAATCATTTTGCGGGCCAGATTAACATGGATTCTTTTTTTCTTTTTCTTTTTTTTTTTTAGAATCATTTACAAGAAAAAATTTATAATGGATTCTTTTTTTCTTTTTCTTTTTTTTTTTTTTTAAATTTTTTTGTTTTATTTTTTTGTTTATTTTTGATTTTTTAAGGTGACTTATTAAAGTGATGTTTTTGTGGTGTAAAGAGTGTATGTGGTGTGACATAATGAGAATTAGTGCTCTGCATTTAACCCATCCAAAGTGCACACACACACACACTCACAAAGTGCACACTTACAACACACACGTGACACACACACCACGGAGCAGTGGGTATCAGTAGTCAGCCGGCAACCGGGGAGCAGTTGGGGGTTCGGTGCCTTGCTCAAGGGCACCTCAGTAAAGGCACCGAACCCCCAGTGACAATACTATTAATCTAAAATGTATAAAAAACAGTTATTATAAAGCAAGAGTAGATTTGTCCAATTGAGTATATGGAGAAATTGCAAGTCAAAAGCAAGAGAGAAGATGGCAGTAAGCAATGAGTGACAACAAACCTTAAATTTGCCAATAAGTCTGTCTTCATCAGCTGCATTCTGCTCAACGTCAGCATCATCTGAACACTTGCCTCGATAAAGGTTGAAAGTGTGAAGCCAACCTTCAAAGGTGTCAAACTCATATTCAAGCTCTCTGTTGTACATCTGTGGAAGAAACATGATTTCCCACATTCTTTAGCATCAACAAGGCATCCCATACACTCTCCAAACAAACAAATGACTTAAAGGTTCATCTAGGCATTTCCTTTTGAAATGGACTTTTGCAGGGAAATGAATTTGTCACCCAACAATGAAAATGTACTCGTCCTCACGCCATCAAAGATGTAGATGAGTTTTGTAAAGATAGTAGCCACCCTAACACCAATAAACTCTTTTAAAGAAAGTTTTCAGTTCAACACTTCGGACTTTGGTTCAACTCATTTTTGAAATCTGTGCTAATTCAAACAAGTTTTAAAATTGAATTAAGCTGAAGAGAGTAGCGGTTGTCATTAGACACAAGGACAGGTGGATAAGCAGCTGTGACTTGTCTTCAGAACAGCTTACTACAACCAGTTGATCTTGAAGTTAAATAGTCAAGTTAAACTCACAGGAATCAAGAGTCTGACAAGCGGCCATCTTTCCACTTCACACAGTAATCCATTTACTCTCACTACTGCAAACCTTACCGATGATGCAATCTCTCTCGGGCATGACACAATTCCCGATATCCTGCTTCTTTCCACCGTTAATCAAAACACTCCACCCCAATCACGCAACGTGAAATTAAACAGAAAATATGTTGTGGCCCCAATTTTCTGCACTGCCACAGTTTGTGTCTTCATCAGATTTGTAGAAATGTAGCACTGCATCAGTGTCTCAGCAATGGTTGCTCTGCAGTGAATGGGTGCCGTCAGAATGAGAGTCCAAACAGCTGATAAAAACATCACAATAATCCACAAGTAATCCACAACACTCCAGTCCATCAGTTAATGTTTTGAGAAGACAAAAGCTGCGTGTTTATAATAAATACATCATAAAGATATTTTTAACTTCAAACCATTGTTTCCGGCTAAAATATGAGTCCATAATCCACAATAATGCTACAGTGGAAAAGTTGTCTGATCTGAATCAGGAGAGATATCTGCACAGATCACTGGAGGAAGCATAATCATGCATTATGGACTTGTATATTAGTTAAAAACATCTTAATGATGTATTTGTTTCTTTTCACTTCTCCAGATGTTAACTGATGGACTGGAGTGCTGTGGATTATTGTGATGTTTTTATCAGCTGTTTGGACTCTCATTCTGTTGGAACAAAAAGTGTGCATGTAATCGATTGCTGAGACACTGATGCAATGCTACATTTCTACAAACCTGATGAAGAAACAAACTCATCCTAGTCTTGGATGACCTGAGGGTGAGGACAATTTGAGCTAATGTTTTGGGTCAACTATTCTTTTAAATTCCTAATTACAAATGTACCTTCAGCTCTTCAATTTTCTGCTTCTTCTTCTCTGGTACTCCTGGCCCAGGCATGGCTTTGTTCTTGTTTCCTTTTCCTCTCTTTTTCTTGGTCCCTTTCATATCAGAGGCATTAGGAACATATTTTGTAATCATGGCAAAGAATCAAGGGTAAACGAACTTCTGAACAGGATTAATAATGTACTTTCAATTATTATGGAATTTGAGGATTATATGTAAACATCTGTCAAATAGATTTGTTTGGGCAGTAATAAAAAAAAGAAATTCATGTAGATATACTGCTTTACATAATGACTGTCTTATGCATTTAATTATATATCATATGCAAATATCAAAGTATTAGCTTATACACAGTCCCTTAAAAGGCAAGTAATTCTAAATCTATTTTTAGTCGTGCTCGCATAGCTCCTATCTGATAAAGCATTTGCATATTTTAAGAAAGTTAAAAGTTACACAAAAATGTTGTCAATCATTGTTGTCTTACCCTCTCCAGAGTCAAAATCTTCCTTTTCTTCAGCTTCTGCCTCTTGTGCTTTAAGGATCTAAATCATTCATAAATAGTATAATAAAATCTTCTCGTTCAAAAAATGTAATCATGCATTTTCTGGTACATGTAAAATAATCTATTAATTTTTTGGTTGTTTTAATATAGGCAAAGTATTTGGACCACCAGTCCAGCATGCTTTCATCCAGCTCCTCCTCTTCCACCTCTTCGCCCTTCTTCCGCTTCTTTTTCCCTTTCCCACCTTTCTCATCATCTGGCTGTCACAATGTTAAGGACACAGAATTCATTTTCACATGTAAAACTAATCAATTTATGAATGCCAAGGCAATGAACATAATAAGAAACAAACAGATCTGACATCTGTCTACATACCATTTCAACCTTAACCACAGCATCAGATGCCTGGAACAGATTCAGTAAAATGAGCAAGTTCAAAAATTCTGTCAATTATGTCTAAATGTTTGACTGATATAGTTAATAGTCATATTTCAAGTATTTTGTAGGGTTTCTTACTGAGTCGAGTTTGACCACTGTCTCAGTCTTCTTCACAGCTGGTTCTGGCTCTGTGTGGATCACAACCTCCTCTGTAGAGGAAAAAACTAGGTTAGTCCTGCTTAGTATAGGTGAAAATAAAGAAATGTATACATTATTGTTGAAAACAGTTGTGCTGATTCATATTTTTGTCGAAACCGTCATCATACATTTTATTTTTTTGAGGATTCCCTGATGAATAAAAAGTTCAAAGAACATTTGTTTGAAATAGAAACCTTTTGTAACACTATAAATGGTTTTACTGTCATTTCTGATCAATTTAATGCATCCTTCATGAATAAAAATATTAACTAAAAAAAAGAAAAAAGAAAAAATTACATACTCCAAACTTTTAAACAGTAGTATATCAGTTTTTTTTCCAACATTGATAATAATCAGAAATGTTTCTTGAGCAGCAAATCAGCATATCAGAATGATTTCTGAAGATCATGTGACACTGAAGACTGGAGTAATGATGCTGAAAATACACCAGTGCATCACAGAAATAAATTAACACATTCACATAGAAAAAAAAGGTACTTTAAATGGTAACAATATATTTACAATTTAATGCAGCCTTGGTGAAAGACTTCTTTCAAACACATGACAAAAACTTCTGGAGTCCAAATTATGGGTTGTTGTGGATTCCACAAGTTATGAACTAAGTTCAAATACAGAGTTCTGGCATGAAACTCTAGATGGCACAAGCCGATAGGTCTATGCCGAGTGAAATGCATTATGGGTAGTGTAGTTCAGAGAAATGTGTTCATGTGACGTGTGCTCTCACTGTGCTTGTGTAGTTCAGTTCAGAAAATGAAGAAAGAACATTTATATTCTGCTTTTATTTCAGTTCATGCAGGTCAGTCCACCCAGGGGTTTTTGGGCACTGTAACTTTGACAACTTTTATCTGCATGAGAGAGTAAAGTGCATGCATTGGCTAACTTTGTCCAGCTCATTATTGCACAATCTTTATTAATTTCTGTTTAAATTGCCGCTGTGGGTGTTGTGGTGTGGAAAGTAAGTTGGGTTGTGTATATTTTGTTATGGTGTTGTGGGGTCTTATATATCGGATTGCATCGTATAGACATTTTGTTAATTAACATTACACACAGTGTGCGTCTAATTAGAGTTAAGCCAGACGGTGTGGAAGCCCAGGCTCACATAGTCATAGGTCACTATTGTTAAGCCGGTCGGCGTGGTGGCCCAGGCACACATACTGTAGATATTAATACATGCAGTTCACATGGCTCTTCGGAGCAGCAGCAGTACATATGTCTTGGCAATAAATCTGCTTGTTGGGAGTGTTTTGTTCTTGTTTTGGCTTGTATTGTTCCTTCTATGTCTCCTGATTTGTGGGGGTTATTACATGTATGTTATATGTGCAGCAGCAGCAGTATTTCTTAGATGCTCACAGCAGCATGTTGTGGAGGTATTGGCAGTAGCAAGTCTCGATACTTGCTCTGCCGCAGCAGCAGCGTAGCAGATCTATTCCGCCAAGACGGTTAGGGGCGTAGCAACCGGGGGGGGTTGTGGATTTACCCGCACTTTTAGAAACAGGTGATTCTGCCCCCTGCTATTTTTATTTTTTATTTTTATTTTTATTTCCAGCAGTGTTCTCTGATTTGTTACTTAGATTTGAGTGAACTAACATTCAGCCAATCACAGAGCAAATCATCTCTTGGGCGCGTCTGCTCTGAGCTTCAAATTCTTGTTGCTGTTGTGAATTTTTCGTTCGTTCATTCACTTTTGCTATTAGGCCGTCTGGGATAAAATGCACCCCAGAAAAAAGCACAGGACGATTACATCCTTTTTTCAAAACACACACTGTAAGTATGTTACAGTATGTCGCGATGACACGAATCACGCGATAAAGTTTCATGTTATGATTTTAACCTACAGTAACGTCAAAAGACAACAGAACCCACATGGGCCTCGTCACGTCGCGCCGGATTCAGTGTGTTAAATGCTTCCTACGTACAGTATAGTGTCCTGCTAAATGAGACGTAACAAATTATTGGTTTCTGCGGTCTTTTGTTGCCTACATGCTGCTCGCGGAGTAGAATTATTCTTTCACAATGAATCAAATTTGTTTTGCACCGAATATCTTAAAATACTTTATCAAATTTTATTCTTTTAATTCATTACTGCTACTTTATGTCCTAATTGGTCTGTAGTATACACTGCCAGTCAAAAGTTTTTGAACAGTAAGCTTGTTAATGTTTTTTTAAAGAAGTCTCTTCTGTTCTTCCAAGCCTGCAATTATTTGATCCAAAGTACAGCAAAACAGTATATTTTTTTAATATTTTACTACCTACTTAAAATAACTGTTTTTTTTATTTGAATAGATTTAAAAAATGTAATTTACTGAGATTTCAAAAAACACTTATAATGATTTTGAAAACAGCGGAGTAGAATTTCTTCAGGTTTCTTTGATGAATAGAAAGTTCAAAGAAGAACAGCATTTATCTAAAATAGAAATCTTTTGTGAAATTATGTCTTTATCATCACTTTTGATCAATTTAAAGCATCCTTGCTAAATAAAAGTATTTATTTCTATAATTTATCTTCCAAAAAATAAAAGTTATACTGACTGTAAGCTTTTGAATGATATAGTGTATAAAGTTGCAAAAGCTTTTTATTTCACATAAATGCTGATCTTTGGATCCTTCTATTCATTGAAGAATACTGAAAAAATGTAGCTACTCATCTGTTTTAAATATTGATATTCAGCAAATCAGCATATTAGAATGATTTCTGAGGATGTGACACTGAAGAATGGAGTAATGATGCTGAAAATTCACCTTTGATCACAGAAATAAATTACAGTTTAAAATATATTCAAATAGAAAACAGTTATTTTAAATAGTCAAAATATTTCACAGTATTACTGCTTTTGCTGTACTTTGGATCAAATAAATGCAGGGTTGATGAGCAGAAGAAACTTAAGATAAAAAAACCCTTACTGTTCAAAAACTGTTGACTGGTAGGCTATATAGATTACAGAAATGTTATATTGTAATGTTATATATATATATATATATATATAATTTCTGTCCCCCTCACTTCTGAAAAGATGGCTACGCCCCTGAAGACAATATACATTAACATTGTCATGTACATTACCACCCCAATCCCTCCGAGAGTTGTCATGACAGAAATTTTTTTTTTCCCATTTCCATAAAAAAAAAAAAAAAAGTATTGTTGTTGTTGTTATTATTTAAATTATCTCAGATGATAGCTACATCTATGCTATGGATTCTATAAGACAATCATTTAAAGCTTATCAACTAAAGATACGTATTGACCAGCTTTTATCTCTGCATACACACCCATGTCAGACCAGTTACTGACACTCTTGTCCGATGGCCTGTAAATGAACTTGCGTAGAGATGTGACGGCATTAGAGCCAACTAGCGTGTAACGACCAAATGCCCGGCAGTCCACCACACGGATGTTCAGAGGGGGGTGGAGGAGCTCGTTTTCTGGCAGGTCCTGGTGAAAAATCATGAACACTGTCAAATGTTTGTAGTGCAATCAACATCTTTTTGAAAGTATCTCATACTTTCTGAGTTCTAAATGTGCAAAAACTCACCACTTCAAACCACTTCACCAGAGTGCTGAAGTTGGGGTTTTTCTTGTAGTTCTGAATCAGCGCTGACTGAACACCTTTCCCTGCACACTCGATGTCCACACGGGGACGGTCAACTTGAGCCAGATTCACTCGCTTCAGGTCCCTCAGGCCCCAGAAAAGTACCTGCATGAATGTTTCGTTAATTTAATGAGATTCAAACCTTTTCTTTTTTTTTTTTTGCTGTACGGAGGCAAACCCTGGCATACAGAGGCAAAAACGTTTTGGTTCTGCACAAATCACACAATAAATGGCATATGTTGGATTTAAAACAGCAATATTCACCAAATGGTGACAACTTTGGGGCGCCGTTAATTTTGTACCTACAATAATTGTGGAACTTGCTTATCAAATGTAAAAATATTTTATTTTGGCTTTTAGAAGTTCCATTTAACATCAGTTTGATGCAAATTATGATCACCCAGGCCTCAATATGGAATTAATTGTTTTTTTTGTATCTATTTTGTGTGTGTGTTTTTTTTGTTATGTTTTGTGTGTGTGTGTTTAAAATACCATTTTAAAATGTACACATTTTTTAAAAATATTAATAAAAAGCATTGGAATTGCAATATAAGGATAATTTTTGTTTCCCACAAAACCTTTCAGTCAACAGCTCTTATAACAACCTTTGTTTTTCTTAGTGTGAAGAACATTTTAATAATCTGAAGAGCCCTTTTCCACTATAAAGAACCTTTTGTGAAGTGAAGATTTTCAATGGATATTAAAGCTTCTTCATGAAACCATTGCCACCAACAAAGCACCATGATATTCAAGACTGTAGGTCAGCAGAAGATTCTAGGTCACCGTGTAGCTTTTCTGCTAAGAGCAACTCACCTCAATTCGGTATTTACTCAAGACAGGTCTTATCCCAATAGGAACAGGCAGGATTGGACCACGATCGAAATCGGAAGGTCCATCTATTTGGGGCAGGTCGGCCTTTCCAGCTGGTCCAATCTGAAAGATTTCCATAATACATAATTTTATGTTGGTATGGTCTGAATGATTTCTATAAAGGTTCTTGTTCCTGTCAGATGCACCTGCAGCAGTTCAAAGGCTGCCAGCATTTCTCCTGCAGTGCCGTTTCCTCGGTAGATCTGGTAATACTCCAGTTGAGGAGGGAAGCGAGGTGGCCCATAATGCTCGTCTGACATCTTGGTTATAGGTTTTGCAAATGTTCTACCCATGAAATCAGCTTTTCCTTGAGAAGTAGAATGGGATTAACCGCATTTACAAGGTGAAAGCATGAAAAGCAGAAGAAAATGAATAATTTGCAGGATATCAGCACTCACGACAGTGTCCTGATCATAGATCTCGATGACGATTATAGGAGGATCATCTCTCAGTTCACCAGCCTCACCATAGAGCTCCACATTATCAAACACCAGCAGCTGATCCCATGTAGGACACAACGTCTCATTCAGGACCTGAGAAGAAATCATCAGGTGTTAAGCCTTCCTTCTAACTTCTTTATGCAGTAGATATTATGTGGCGTTGTACTACATCACATCTCAACAGTTCAACGCTCCACCGCTCAATAAGTAAAGCAGCAGAAAAACAGTTCTAGCCTATCAAGTGTTATTGTATGTCCAAAAGGAGACTTTTCTCTGGACAAAAAGGTTTCTAGGTTTTGCATCATTAGAATTTAATTGAGACTCTATGTTCCATTTCAATTCCTAAATATGAAATGAATTTGAGGTGATGTAAACCTGATGTAGAAATTTAATTCAAATGTGTGTAAAATTAATATGCTCAAATTCAAATGTTATTTTTAATTATATTAATTTCATCATATGAAATTAAATTATGTTTTTGTAGCAAACGGGATGTGGAATTGTAATGTAAGGAAATTATTAAATTAAATAAATGCATATGCATATAAATTCATCATTCAAATTCAACTTTTTAACAGTATTTTTTGATGATAATAATAATTGTATCGTATAATATAAAATCACATTAAAATAAAAAATGATTACTATTAATTTTATTTTCATATTTAATTATCTTAAATATAAATTATATTATTTTAAATATAACCATATTAATAATTAGTTAAGTTTGAAATGCCACCTATATATTTATTTAATTATCATAATTTTAATTTATATTTTCATTAAATTTACTATTATTGAATAAATGAACTTTCACTGGTTGAAGAAGACTTTTTGTCTTTCAATATTTATTTTTGATGAAGTTTAATTATGAAACACTTTACATAAATATGAAGAAACATGGAGACATATAGCGCAAGACATATAACAAGTCTTTCAAAATTTGGTTTTGATTTGTTCATATGCTTAAATGTGCTTATAATATTCAAATGTCAATAGTAAGTTGGCATGGACCTTTTATCTCACCTCTGTGACCTGGCTGTGTGTGGAAAAAAATACCCTGGCAAAAGGGTCTGACAGGCCTGTGCTGTCAGCCGCAAACAGACTGCGCGCCTGATACATGTGAACCCTCAGCTGGAAGATCTGCTTCACTGTTAGCATACAATAAAACAAAAGATTCTTATCATGATTATTAAACAGACAATCTGGAGACACTCATAAAAGTTCTTCTGAATCTTACTTGTGTACATCAGGCTTATAGGGGGTGAAGAATGTATGCCAGGCCCTTTTACTGCCTTGTTCTCTTCAAAACCATTTGGTAGGCCGCTCAAGTAGTCCTTACGCTGCCTGTTCAAGCCGAGCCACAGATACAGCTCAGTTTTAGCCTGAACGGTCCAGCCTGCAGGTCCAAAGCTTTTCTTACCAGGGAGCTAAAAAGAGAAGAAAAGTAGTAAAAGAGAGTAAATAAGTACTTTTTTTTTTAGTTCAGGAAGTGCTCTTTCACTGGAAGATCCTTCTACAGCACATTCAATTGTGTTCCACTGGCTGTTAGCACAGATAAGTGCTGTGATTTCCCCCTGGGCACTTCAGCATGAAAGAGTAGTTTCTCTAAGAGAGAAACATGGATGAGAGTGTCTTTTTAAAGATTGTGACCCTCCTCATACTTAGCACCTAGATAGGACCCCTACAGCCCTGAAAGACAGCGGAGACCAGGACAACTAGATGAGCTCCAGAGACAGATCCCCTGTAAAGACCTTGTCTCAGACGACCACCGGGACAAGACCACAGGAAACAGATGATTCTTCTGCACAATCTGACTTTGCTGCAGCCTGGAATTGAACTGCTGGTTTCGTCTGGTCAGGGGAGAACTGGCCCCCTGGAATTGAACTGCTGGTTTCGTCTGGTCATGTGAGTTCTGTCACCGATTGAGTTTTGGTTTATTGAAGATTTAGTTTCTGTATTGATTAGTTTGTTAAATTTCATTTACAGCGATATCGTTGACTTGATTGCAAATTATTGCACAGATACTATTTAAACTGAACTGAGCTGCATGATGACATCACTGAATTCAATGATGAACTGCCTTTAACCATCATTTTGCATTATTGACACTGTTTTCCTAATTAATGTTGTTCAGTTGCTTTGACACAATCTGTTTTATTTAAAGTGCTATATAAATAAACGTCACTTGACTTCTTTCGATCCCGTTCCTGGTATGAAAGACTATCTGGCTCACAACGAGGCACTGTGTAGGTTACAACGTGAGATGGCAGTTGTTACTTCAGTTCAGTGGTTGTGGCTCTTTCCATAGGGACCCCTTCACCGTTCCCTTCTTCTGCGAATGAGGGTTACATGTGTAACCAAGACGTTTATCTCCATCCTTTAATAACAGCTTCTTTCATCACATTGTGACAGATTCATAAAGCAATTTGTGCTAAAATGTACTGCAAAAACTATTCAGAACAGACTGAAATGATCAGGGATCCTTTTGCAAATAAACTTGATTCACCCACACTGATACATTCATCACAAGCTGTTTTGGCAGCTTAGATAAAAAGTTTTGAGTTGTTTTCATAATACAATACATTTGGCCCCTTTCAAGATAAACATTCTGACATAAAATATTTTTTAAGACATTTTAAGAATCTGAGTGCATTCATCCTGACCTTGAAAAAGATGGTCTGGACTTTCCCACAGTCCTTTCCAGTTTCTTCATCCACAGAAGAGAAGAGGATGTCTTTGGAGGGAACACGGGCATATGCAATCCGTTTGTTGTTGCTTATCATCCATATGTAAATATCTGGAACACTATGCTGAGGCTATGATGAAAAACGAAAGGATTTACATGAATATTTTTTTACAAATGATATTAACTAATCTATATGGCCTTATAACCTAGTATATTTTATTTTATCAGCTTTTGTGTACTACCTCATCAGACAAGAATCTTAGCTTGTGGAGGAAGTTTTGTGCCAGTTTTATTTTGTCTTTCACATTGCTTTTCTTTACTTGGGATCGCATATTCTTTGCTTGCTGGCCAATGTTTTCCTGAAAAAAATAAATAAATTACAACAAGCTTTAGAAACAGACATAAAAATAGGCCACCAGAATCAGATTTTAACATTAGTTACTACTGATATGTATTAGTAACAGCTGCCTTTACCAATTCCTGCATGCATAATTTCAGTCTCTCCCGGTCCAGTTTAGTCTTCCCAGCCTGATTCTGATCATTGTTTGCCAAAGTTACAAAGGTACTGAAAAAGATTCACTGTTATTTTATCTTTCCTCAGTCATAGATAGTTAAATGAAGTTTGTGAAATTATAAAAGTCGCTCTCAGGAAACAAATTTTCAGGACTTTCTTCATTTTATTTAAAAATGTTACTTCTGAATTATCAAGAAATCGTGCTTTACCAAATACACTACCAGTCAAGTGTTTCTTTGAAAAATGCTTACTGTACCTCAAAATGGAGCACAAATAGCACTGTTTCCAGAGAACCACTCATAACTGTCTCAAGATTGGCAGAAATATACATGTATACCAGTGTTGGGTAAATTACTTAATGTAATCCACTACAAATGACTAATTACTTCTTTAAAACTGTAATTTGATTACATTACTGATTACTGCATTTAAAAAGTAATCGGATTACTAATTACTTTACTTTCAAGTTACTTTCAAGTTTACTTTACTTTTAAGTAAATAAGTTATCAAACCTAGAAAATGCACTACAAATATAAACTCATAGTTCTTTCATTAATTTAATATTGGCAGAAAAAAAATAATAAGTATTATTTTTATAGCCTACACTCCCAATATCAAATTTTTTTTATTTTATTTTGTAAAATAAAGAAAACAAATTGGGTGCGCTTTCTGCATTCTCAGTCTCCGCGAATATCTTTCTGATACCAGTCACTAAAATGAACAAAAATGACATGAGAAATACAGTAGGCTATATTTAAAGAAAGCTTGAAGTGTTTATTATTAAATGAAGTAAGTCATGTCGAAAACAAATATTCTCTGATAAAATAATCCATATGAAACCAACGCGAGGTACAGTCTCTCCTTTCTGAGCTCACCTATATCACATCGACGCACATCGCGCGTATAAGATCATCATCCATGCGAAAGTGTGGCATAAACTTGTTCACTTGTTGAACTTTTCCCAAACTATAATGCCAGACTAAAATATGTAGAGTGCATTTTTAAATATGATTCATACGAATTGAAATACGACCTTTCACTGAATCTAAATGTTGTAGGACTCGTCTGCATTTTAGTTCACATTTTCCGGTGATTTATTAAAGGGCATACTGACCTTTAGGAACGGGATCGAAAGAAGTCAAGTTCATAATTTTTAACACTGCATTTATAACTTAAAAGTAATGTAATTTTATTGACATAAGTAACTGTAATCAAATTATATACATTTAAAATGTAACGCATTACTTTACTGTGTTACCAGGAAAAGTAATTAGATTACAGTAACGCATTTCTGTGTAATGCGTTATACCCAACTCTGATGTATACAAACCTGCAGCCATTGCTGAGTTCCTCCAGGGCTCCTCTGAGTCTGCGCTCAGGATAGGCTTTCTCTGTTTTAATGATCTCTTGCACATCATTCAACCCATCTTCCTATAAAATGATAGAGAACACAGGTTGCAATGTCAATGTATAGATGTATTTTGACAGATTAACCCTCTGGGGTCAATATATTGTTTTCTGTGGACAAATAAGCAGGATTATTTTTACATCATATTGTGGCAAAAACTCTAGTCTACGACATCCTGTTCTCAAGAACTTGTGTACAAATATTCTGTATGTGTTTTAGGGCCTTATTTCAGTGACTTTTAGTTTTTAGTTCCCCTTCAGGAACCCGAGCTGCATCCAAGCACTTTGGGAACGTCTTCAGCGTGACCATGCTCTGAATCACATGTGTAGTCCAATGGATGGGTGAGACGTCACTTGCAGGGTGACATAGAGATCAGGGAGCTTAAAAGCACGTGCGGTGGATACAGCGGGAGCTTCTGTCATTCAGCAAGGGCTCTGTGTGTGTCAGTCCTATTTATTGTTGTCTTTCCCAAGCATAAGAAAAGCATAAACGAAAAGCATAAGCCATGGCTAAAGACAAGCATAAGGCGAGAGCTGACAGCATTATGTGTTCCTCCCTGCCCTCGCTACATTACGGGTGGGGATACACACAGTTTATCTGTTGTTTGTTTGGGAGCGGTGCTCGCACAGTCAGCTCTCCAGGGCACTGACTGTGCTTCTGCCCGCTGCAAAAGCTCCACTCCCAGCAGGCACACTTTCGTGGAGTGTGTCCGTGTTTGTGAACTTGCGGTTCGGATCCCACTGCTGCTGAGACACAGTGGCGATTGAGATCACAGGGATCTCACATGAACCTAGCGGACTGGTTGGAGACGGGCTCACCTTTTCTCCACCTCACTCCCTAGATCTAGTGCTCTCTCTCGGGGGTTCAGAAGCCCGCTCTGCAGTTTCTTCCCCCTTTTTTAGTGAGAGCTTGCTGCTGCAGCTATCTTTCTCCGAGAAGTTTGATGTTGTTGGCATATGAGCAGACTGATTAGATTGCTCGTTCTCCCTGCCCTCGCTAAAATATAAGGGGTGGGGATGCATGCGAATTTTTTGGGAGCGGAGGACTCACAGTCAGCCCTTAAGGGGGCTGGCTGTGTTCATTCTATTTCCCCAAGTGTAATTCAAGTGTGCATTACCTTGGATGTATAGCTCTGCTCCCGCTGGTGTTTCTGGGTTAAATGCAGAGCACGAAATTTTGAGTATGGGTCACCATACTTGGCTGTATGTCATGTCACTTTCACTTTCACTTTCATCTTCTGATGGCTACTTCCAGCAGAATAATGCACCATGTCACAAAGCTCAAATCATCTCAGACTGTTTTTTTGGAACATGACAATGAGTTCACTTTACTCAAATGGGCTCCACAATCACCAGATCTCAATCCAATAGAGCAGCTTTGGGATGTGGTGGAACGGGAGATTCACAGCATGGATGTGCAGCCCACAAATTTGCAGCAGCTGCATGATGCTGTCATGTCAGTATGGACCAAAATCTCTGACGAATGTTTCAAACACCTTGTTGAATCTATGCCAGAAAGAATTAAGGCAGTTCTGAAGGCAGAAGGGGGTCCAACCCGGTACTAGCAAGGTGTACATAATAATAAAGTGACCAGTGAGTATATATATTTGTTTTTACATTATTCAACAGGGTCCAGAGACAGGCACCCTTACTCCTCCCTCACTCTCTAAATACAGCAAGCTCTTGGGATAGAAATTCTCGAGTGATAGCACAGTGTTATACAGTGGTCATGGAAAAAGTAGTAAACACTTTCTTGAGGAAGGAGGCAGTCGAGGCGGTTTCTCCTCTCGACAGGGAGTCTGGGTTCTACAGCCGGTTCTTCATCATTCCAAAGAAGGATGGGAGGTTGTGTGCCATTTTAGATCTGCATCACTTGAACCGCTCAGTCATGCGACTGAAGTTCAGGATGCTCAAACCAAGTCTGAGGACTGGTTTGTCAGGATCGATCTGAAGGACGCATACCTCCACATTTCCATCCTTTCTCAACACAGGAATTTCCTGAGCTTGCATTCTGTGGTGAAGCTTATGATATTGGGTTCTTCTGTTCGGCCTTGCATTCTCACCCCGTACTTTCATGAAGTGTGTGGATGCTGCTCTGGCTCCACTGTGACTCCAGAGCATCTGCATACCAATATCGGGTTCTTCCATTCAGCCTTGCACTCTCGACCCACACTTTCATGAAGTGTGTGGATGCTGCTCTGGCTCCACTGTGACTCAGCATCCGCATACTTAGTTATATCGACGATGGGTTGATATAAGCTCAATCGGAGCACATGGTGGTTTTCTCCATTACAGAGAACCACTTATCTGGGTATGGTGTGGGATTCGACCATGATGCAGGCATGTCTGTCTCCTGCTTGGATTTAGTCAATCCTTACTGCAATCGCAAGAGTGAGAGAAGGCCAGTCACTCACTGTCAAGAAACTGCTGAGTCTGATGGCAGCTGCACCCAATGTGATACCTTTTGGCCGGCTGCACATGATACCCCTACAGTTGTGGCTCAAGACCAAGGGGTTTTCTCCGAGGGGCAACCCACTTTGCATGATCAAGGTCACACGGCAATGCCTACATGCCTTAGATGTGTGGAGGTTTTCTTGGTTTATGTTATGAGGGAATGGTTATGTGAGTTACTTGTTGTCGCATAACACTAACAACGGATGCATCCCTCACTGGTTGGGGAGTGGTCATGAGTGGCCGCTTGGCCTGCGGTCTGTGGAGCGGTTGCCATCTCACATAGCACATCAACTGCATGGAGATGCTGGCCATGTTTCTAGCCTTGAAACACTTCCTCCCGGACCTAAGAGGCCACCATGTGTTGGTGCGCACCGACAACACAGCAGTGGTCTCTTACATCAACCACCAGGGAGGTCTGCGTTTGCGCCCCATTCACAGGCTGGTGCGCCAGATCCTTGTGTGGGCCCAAGGGAAACTCCTCTCGCTGAGAGCAGTGTACATCCCTGGGCATCTCAATCAGGGAGCAGACATCCTGTCAAGGCCTGATCTCCCCTCTCCCTTGGGGGTCAAGGCTCACTCCACCAGAAGTTGGCCTTCAGAATGCTGTGGGATGTCCACTCCGTTTACTTGTCAGGTTCTATATCTGCATTTTGTGCCACTCCTGGCTCTTTTCTCTCACCTTAACTGTGCTCTTCCACAATGCCAGGTAAGTCTGGCGGCGTGGGTATACTCATTCCCAAAGCGTTTCGATGCAGCTCGAGTTCCTGAAGGGGATTGTCTCCAGGTTACGCATGTAACCATGGTTCATCGAGGGAACGAGATCCTGCATCTCATTGCCGTACTTTCAGCATCCCTGCGAGCCCTCGCCTTATTCTATCAGAATTTGCCGCTGTATCCACGGCACATGCTTTTAAGCTCACTGGTCTCTACGTCATCCCACCCATGATGTCTCACCTATCCATTGTACACACGTAATTCAGAGCATGGTCACGCTGAAGGCATTCCCAAAGCATTTCTTTCCCTCAGGGAACCATGGTTACATGTGTAACCTAGAGATGTTTTCCTCTCTAACCATGCATAAACGTTGTTTTCTCAAAAACACAGTCATGTACATTCATGCTGCTCACATATTATTGTAGCCCAGTTTGTGCTGAACATAGTGTTATCAGACTTTAGCAATTAATATGTTTTTAAGATACCGAAAAAAAAAAAAAAATGTCAAGGCATGTCAAAACCTCTTCAGTGCCCCCAAACCCCCTCAGACCCCAGAGGGTTAACTGTAATCAGGATTGTTATAGATTACTAAATGGAAACTATGATGAAAATGGGATTTAAGGTGAGACAGTACAGGCAAAATCATTGTTTTTTCATGCACTGATCAATTTTGAGGTTTTGGGCTAATTTTCTTTCATAATTTGACTTCTTTCTGACTGGTGAAAAGGAAGTATCCAAAATAGACACTCAAGCTTTTCAGTATTTCAGAAGCTAACTCATATAATCTATGTTCATTTATTTATTACCAATTTATCTGCAATTCTGTCCATGATGTTAGCATTATAAAGTCGTCGTCTTTGGTCCTGCCACCAGCTCTTGATATAGATGCAGGGCTTCCTCTCAAAATACGGGAGGTGGAAATAGTTTCTGCAGAAAATTAAACCAGTCATTCCACACGATTTTGAACCAGAAATGCAAAATAAAATAAATAAATGGGTTTTGGGTCATGTTGAGTAACTGAACCTGTCAGTGATGACTGGCTTCATTGGAGGAGTGGTGGAAACTGATGTCATATCTCCACCATCATCCACCTCCTCGTCACTGGAGCCATGAATGAGCTCAGACTCCTCATCATCTCCATCGCCACCCTTCTTCTTCTTTGTTTTTGGCTTAGTTGGGGTATCGACTTCACTGCCGTAGTTTCCTGATTTGAGAGGATAGTTTAATGATGTAGGTATCTCTTTTGGTTGTATTTAGTTTATTTGGGATGATGTGTATGATTTATTTTCATTGTAATTATTTTTATAATTTGTGTGATAAAAGAAAGATTATTGGTGTATGTTTTACAAGAAAATACTATTTCAGTCTTTCAAGCCAAAATCCATATTGACACTTCCTCCAGTGAAAAAGTGCATCTCCTTTTGCCTCTCACATCAAAATCCACACACATATTTGTTAAGAGCTGTTTTGGACTGTAAATGGTGCATGATCTGTACATATTTCTCTCCTGATTCAGACCAGACTACTTTTATATAAAAATGTATTATTTAAAAGTACACTCAAAGCAGTAATATAAATATTTCTGAAATTTTGAAAGAATTCAGTAGCATTCTGAATGGTGAGGAATTCTGACCTCAATTTAAAGACTGATAACTACCATAGATTTTACCTATTGTAACCTCAAAGTTGATGGGTTTGTCTCCAATCTTCCTGTCAATCATAGTGGCTTCAAGGAAACATCCAAAGAGAAAGAACTCTTCAATTTTCCCCGTGGCATTCTAGATACAAGCAACAAACAATTGATTAAATAAAGTTTTGTGAATATACTTTTGTTTTGAACAAAAGGTTTTTAGAGTACGCTTTACAAGAAAATATCAATTCAGTCTATCTACTTTAAAATTTCATGTTAATCCAATGCACTACTTGCCATTTCTTTGTAATTAATCGTATAATTTTCTAGCAGTTTCAGAGTGAAATTTGTTTCTGCACCATTTTTTTCTTCAGTGTATGAGGGTTTTCCTATGATTAGGCAAAAATGATGTCACTGTGCTCATAAACAATTCAAAATAGTTCATCAGCAAGTCACATGTAGAATAAAGCCTGACTTTGGCTCTGACTTTGTAGATGATTGTCTTGCAGACAAATAACTACTTTGAGTATTGTTGCTAAATTAATAATGTAGGGAGCTAAATAAAGACAATTAATTATCCACTGTAATTGGCCTGTGGAACCCCCCTGTCTTTGGATTGCTTACATCTGAGATGTTGGGTATCCCCTCCACCTGCACCTCAGTGGAGCTCATTACTTCAGGAGAGGAGGTGTCCAGTATCTCCACGGACAGACTGATCAGCAGTCGGGCCCTGAAAGACACCCCTTCCCCTAGTCCTTCATTCAGGTCCTGGTACTCGTCCATGAGCGTGTAGCTGCGTGTGGAGCCGTACATGTTGGCCCAAGCCGGCCCGAGAGTTGGAAGAAAGCCTGTCAATAGAAACAGGATCATTTTTTAATCTTTGACCTTTTGATCATTAACATTCCATGACTTTTATAGTTGTTTGTATTTACCGGATAATGATTTTTACAAATATTTCTATAATGATCTTGAACAGCAATGTAGTGACGGCTTTGTGTGATGGAGTATCCAAAGCAAAATGTAATAAACCACAGGAAACAAAGTAAATACACTACTGGTCAAACATTTGGAATAAAAAATTATTTGTGTGTGTTATTTAAGGCATTTTGCATTTTTTAATCTTAAATACAGTAAAACAGCAATATTTCGAAATATTATTACAATTTAAAATAACCTTTCTATGTGAATATCTGTTATAACTTATTTCTGTGATGTGCAGCTGTATTTTCAGCATCATTACTCCAGTCTTCAGTGTCACATGATCTTCAGAAATCATTCTAATATGATGATTTTCTGCTCAAGAAACTTTTCTGAATATTATCAATGTTGAACACAGTTGTGCTGCACAATATTTTTGCAGAAACTGTGATTCACCATCTAAAAGTTTAGGGTAAGCAAAGGAAAAAAAAAGACTTTTATTTTGCAAGGCATAACATTAAATAAAAAATGCTGATTCTATTCATCAAAGTATCTTGAAAAATGTATCACAAAAAATCAGCAGCACAACTGTTTTCAACATTGATAATAATCAGAAATGTTTCTTGAGCAGCAAATCAGCATATTAGAATGATTTCTGAAGGATTATGTGACACTGCAAATAAAAAACATTATTTAAAATTGAAAAAATATTCCACAAAATTACTGTATTTTTATCAAATAAATGCCTGGCTGAGCTTAAGAAACATATAAAAAAAAATCACAATTATTCCCAACTTCTGCATGGTAGCATATTACTTTTGCAGACTTTGTCAAGGTGTTCAGGAAATCCTTATACCTTTGTCTCCATCATTAGCAATCTTCTGCAGGTCAATGAAGTGCGTTCCAATGGCTACATCGTTCACTTTATCCGAATCACGGATCTGGACTTTCATTCTCCGGCACAGTGGTGGAAACTGCTCAGTGAAAACGATCTGCTCATTCCAGATCGGCTCATAGCTGCTCTTCTGAATTGAAGTTTTACCCTGCATTGTGGACAGATGAAATAGATCAGTGGATCAAAAATATTGCTGCCTGCCCTTTTGAAACAGAAGCACACTTTAGCATACTTTTAAAAGGACTTCTTATTAAGGAAATTGTTTACATTAAAAGAATATACTTAAGGTGTGAACTGAATGTAATGCTTTCGGACAATATAATTGTTAATTACAATTAAATGAAAAAGTATAATCATTTTAAATAGATATTAAATGCAATAAGCTGAACTTTAGAGTGTTTTTTTTTGGTCAAAAAGTAAGATACAGGCTGTAGTTTAAACTGTTTTTCAAAATGAATGTTAAACAATACTGCCATTTTGAATTGAAAATATATAATTTAGTGATTTATCTAATTCATAATTGAATATTAAGAGACAATAAACATTTTTAGCATATTGGCATTACTTAGAGTGAATGTATGTTTTAAAATAAATATTTGATTTGCAAATAGTTCAAATGCATAACAAAATATTTGAATTGCATAACAATAAATTCTAGATAAAATAAAATGTCTTCAATATGTCCCACTCAAATTTCTTGTTTCAACAGAAAATACATCAACACAGGATGGAAAACTGTGTTTGCCGGCCATTTCATGATATGTTGTCTTTAATATTTCGGAGTCTTATTTTTTGTTTCGAATTTTAATATATTTTTTGTTTTTAACCGAACTGCCCATTCTGACATGTGCCAGTTCCGGAGTCTTCAGTTTCATATCATTAAACTATATTATATTTTTATATATAGGCATTATATTGGTCACTCGGTAAACCATTAAAACAAATTAGTTGACTATTAGTAAGAATTGCCCACCTTCTGCCCTGCAAATTGCACTTGGACATATGGATCAACCAAGTCCTTATTTTCTCCAATGAAAGCTTTTTTGACATTTGCCATTATGCTGGTGTTCATTTTGGGCAACCCCTCGGCTCTGTAGATTTTCACATAGAATCTTGCCCATTGACGCTCAGCCGGGACATCTTCCGGCAACAGAAGATTCCTGGAACAATAAAGTAATCAATGAAGAATAGATTTGTGTTTCTGCAAATAGAATCACCTTTAAATAAACAATACATCGTTGGATGGAATTATCTGAGTGACCTCAGCATTTATGAAGTGTGAAAGGTAAAATAATAAAGTAGAATTTCACATTTTAATGAAATACTACTACAAGTAAATTTTTATTTCACAGGGCTTTCCAAATAAGTTGGGAATACTTGAGTTTGGAGTTTGTTCAGTGTATGGTTTAGTAACAGTGATGCTTTTCTTGGAAAATAACATATAAAATTAACAATGTAGGAAGATATTTTGTTTGTTTGTTTTTTTACCCCTCAATGTCATCCTCATCTGTTTCATTTGCTTTGTGTGGAGTTTTGATAGTGTCGCCCTTTGCCACAACTGCGATGTCACACTTGACATAGCCTTTGCATCCAGCAGTGATATCATCGGGGTCACATAAAGTGGCCCATTTGTGGAAGAACTGATGTTCTGTAAATGTAAAGAAAAAAACATGAAAAAACTTTGAGTCTTTGAGATCTATGGTCTTACAACATCGTAGACAACATCGGTCCTGGAGTGCCGATGTCCTGCAGAGTTTAGCTCCAACCCTGAAAAAAAACCTCACTTGTCTGTAGCTTTAGTAATCCTGAAGACCTTGATTAGCTTGTTCAGTTGTGTTTGATTAGGGTTAGAGCTAAACTCTGCAGGACAGTGGCACTCCAGGACCGACGTTGCCTATCCCTGGTCTAGAAAGTGAGAACTTTATCCACCTTATTTTTAACATTAGAGCGGCGTGGCAATTTGTAACTTGAATGTGCTAGAATTCCATTGTCATAATCTGCTATTTATTTTGCCAGTACAAAAACAATCTTTTATGCTGCTTTATATTGCAAACAGGTATTTGTTATCATATTATTTTAATTTATTAGCATAGTCATAAACAGACTGGTTTGTAGTGTTATTTTTCAATTTATTTATCTATGGTGGCTAATGAAGCGGAAGTCTTGCACAGTCACAGAAAATTGCTTACTTCTGTGTTTTAAAATAAGGTGGATAGAGAAGCATGATAATACCAGTTACCAGGTTGTGTATAAACTGTGCCCACGTCAAGCTTAAAGCTTCCGACCAGCGTGCCACTTCGCAAAAGATTTTTAGAGTGGATAACCTGTATAGACACATTCATTTAAAAAAAGTAAAAAAAAAAAAAAAAAGCTTAATGCCAAACACAAAAAAACACAATCTTTTATGAAAAAGTGCAGGATTTAACTATTCAAAATAGATTTTTGTTGCTACTTACAGACACTTTCAGGATCTTGTCAAACATGACATCAGGAGGAACGTGGAAGTCAAAAACGAAGTACTGAAAAAAATGGAAGATTTTATCAAAACGTTATATTAGCAGTGTTAAAGGAGTAGTTTACTCGAAAGTTAAACATTTTTTCACCCTCAGGCCATCCAAAATTAGGATGAGTTTGTTTCTTCATCAGATCTGGAGAAATGTAGCATTACATCACTGTCTTAGCAATGGATGCTCTGCAGTAAATGGGTGCCATTAAAATGAAAGTCCAAACAGCTGATAAAAACATCACAATAATCCACACCACTCTAGTCCATCAGTTAACATCTTGAGAAGACAAAAGATGCATGTTTGTAAGAAACAATTCCATCATTAAGATGTTTTAACTTTAAACAGCCCATTCTGGTTAAAAAATACTAATCCATAATAATGCTTCCTCAAGGGAGTAAACAGTGCTTGAGGATGGCAGTCCACTTTTAGTCTTTGGCGACTTCAACATTCATCTGGACAAACCTTATGCTACAGACTTCCACTCACTCCTTGCTTCATTCGATCTCAAACGACTTACCACTACAAGTACATACAAATCAGGCAACCAACTGGACTTAATTAACACACGCAATTGTATTGCAGACATCATTCTGGTAAAACACCTACATATCTCTGACCATTTCTTCATCACATTTAAACTACATTTTGCTACCTGTGTGCCACCAATTCCTATACCGGTTGCTTTTAGACGAAATCTTTTCTGCTTTTTCTTTTAAGATCTTTCCTCTGTAGTATCCTCCTCTCTTCCCTCACCCACCCATTTCTCATCTCTGGATGTGAATGCAGCAACTGACACTTTATGCTCTACTTTAACCTCTTGTCTAGATGATATTTGTCCTCTCTCCTCCAGGCCACCACGGGCTGCCCCTTCTAACCCCTGGTTATCAGATGTTCTTCATGAGCATCGGACCAAACTCAGGGCATCAAAGAGAAAATGGTGCATATCAAAAGATCCGCCAGATCTGAGTATCTATCAGTCTTTGCTTTTATCTTTCTCTGCTGAAGTCCATACTGCCAAATCTTCATACTTCCACAACAAGATCAACAGTGCTCCAGACACATGTAATCTCTTCAAAACATTCAATTCTCTCCTCTGTCCCCCCTCCACCACCTCCCACCACTTCTATAACAGCCGATGATTTCACCACATTCTTTCAGACAAAACCAGAACAATCAGTAGTCAATTCTCAGCCCAACACACACAAGACATCAAACCAACCACACCCACTGCTAAAACTCCCATCGTCTCCTTCTGTCCCCTCACTGAGACAGAAGTATCAAAACTTCTCCTCTTTAGCCAACATATATCATGCCCTCTAGACCCAATCCCCTCACACCTCCTCCAAGCAATCTCTCCTACACTCTTACCAGCACTCACACACATTATCAACACATCTCTCCACACAGGCACCTTCCCAACTGCATTCAAGCTAACCTTTGATGACCAGCTGACCTTCAAAGACTACACTGCAAAGACTGCCCGATCTTGCAGGTTTGCATTGCACAACATCAGAAAGATCAGGCCCTTTCTAACAGAGCATGCTGCACAACTTCTTGTCCAGGCCCTTGTCATTTCTAGGCTGGACTACTGCATATAGAACAGCCACAGGCTCAGCACCCGCCTACTTCCACTCACTACTACGTATCTACATCCCCTCCAGAAGTCTGAGATCCGCTAGTGAGCGACGCCTCGTGGTACCATCACAGAGAGGCTCAAAATCACTTTCCAGAACATTCTTGTTCACCATTCCTGGCTGGTGGAATGATCTTCCAACACCTATCCTGAATGCGGAATCCCTGACAGTTTTCAAGCAACAGCTGAAAACTCAACTCTTTCGAAGATACTTGACTTCATCATAAAAAAAGAACTGTGTTTCTCTTTATTTTATTCATTCTCTTTCTAGCTTGTACTTATTTGAACAATGTCTAAAACTTGGTATTACAAGCACTTCCTGTGTCTGTTTGCCTCTTTAAGAAGAATTTCTAGCTTGTACTTATTTGTAAGTTGCTTTGGATAAATCCGTCTTCGATGTGGGTAAGCTTAACAGAAACAAGCCAGTTGGTCAATGCACATGTCAGATGGCATCCACTTCGAGTGTATTAACGCCAATCCACTTCGAGTGTAAACTTAACGAGCCAATGCACATTGGCATGTGAGTATTAAATCCAGCTGCCGTTGATCACAGCGTGAGTATAAGCATTTTGGTCCTGACTACTCTACTGAGAGAAAAAGACTGAACGAGTTCAGTGCGCTCTTTGAGAGCTCTACTTTGGATGCAGTCATTACCTGGCACTGGATGATGGTCATGATCACTGCCTCACGTGCCTGGGCATTTAGCACGCTGAGGTGGCATTTGTGGATGAGTCATTTTCTCAGTTGCGGGCCAAGCTCTGTTATCTCAAAGGGGCATTACCTAGTTCTCGTCATGGGGGCAGTCAGGCGGGGGCTACTTCAGGCAGTAGCACAGGCGGTCTGAGGGTAACAGTGATGGCAAACCCTCCAGGGAACCAACCCTCGGTGTACCATCGCTCCTCTTGCACTCCGCAACCAGTTGAGCTGCCACTGGAATGTGCTGGGCCCTCTACAAGGAGCGTACCAGCAGTATCCTTTGGCACTACTCTCGATGACCGAATGTTGGAATGGCACCTTTTTCAGCCTTTTTCAACCTGCTAACTCCTCCTCCCTCACCACTCTCGACAGTGGTTCAGCTAGGTGTATACGGGGGTCCCACCAGTGGAGCGGTTGGTTGCGATGCAGTTGTGTCCTAATACCGCCTCCACCCGGCAGATTGAACCATGCCTCCCCTCCCGGGCCTGTAGGTACTCGTCTGGTCTGTACGGCGATGCTTATACGGCCTGTGGAGAAGCTTCCTCTGACTTACATGCTATGGCGTTACTGCAGGTTCTTCAGGCTAAAGCACTGAGGGACCTGCACGAGTGGGGTCACGATCCGGAAGTTCTAAAAGAGCTATGAACCGCAACTGACCTCGTGCTCCAAGAGACAAAGGTCACTGCGAGTTCTCTGGGTCATGCAATGTCCACACTTGTGGTCCAGGAGCATCACCTCTGGCTGTGTTTGGTCGACATGAGGGACACCGACAAGTTCGGTTCCTCAAGGTCCCTGTGTCCCAGACCGGCCTCTTTGGTGACACAGTCGAGAACATGGCAGGAGTAGACTGAGGCAATTTGACAAATTCGAAGCTGCCCCCTGAGTCCACCTCTCCTCCCGTACCGCATCCGTACCAGTCTCAAGCAAGCAGCACCATGGAGCTAGGCGTAGGCAGGCCGCCCCGACCGTCCAGGCCCCTGTCAACCTGGTGGTGGGCAGAAGAGCAATAGGCCCCGGGACAACCCAGAGAGAGAGGGAACTGCTTCAACTTCAACTTTATTTATTTATAAAGCACTTTTAAGACCACTATGTGGAAACCAAAGTGCTGTACAAGAAGACTAATATATATATATTATATATATATAAGAATAAAATCGAGCATAAAACATTATAAACATACCACAACAACAACAAAGAACAAATTACAAAACATTATTAAATGCTAATGAAAACAAATGAGTTTTGGTATTACACTCTGAAATACAGGAAGTGTAGGAGAAGATTTTACAGACAGAGGAAGGTCATTCCAAAGCCTTGGAGCAGCAACAGAAAAGGCCCGATCACATTTGCATTTTAAATGAGATCGAGGAACCATCAGATGTAATTGATCATTTGAACACAAAGACCTATTAGATTGATGCAAACTGATTAAATCTGAAATATACTCTGGTGCTAAACCATGCAAAGCTTTAAAAACATATAATAGCACTTTATAGACCCCTTAAAAGTTTGTAAACATTGCAACGTCTCCAGGTGGGCGGGGCTTAGCTGGAGGCAAAAAGAGGCGCGGATGCAATGTTGACAAGCGTAAACTAGCACGTTTTGGGAGGGATTTATTAAACATGGATGCAGAAGAAGGTTCGGAACTGTCCGAATATGTACAGTCACTGACTCTGCGGCTGACCGTGACAAAAAAAAAAAATAATAAAAAAGTGGGAGTTAGCATACATTTATCAATTAATTCAGTTGATCACTCAGTTCACTGACCAAACTGGTTATCTGACCAAAATATAATGACGAGTGGATAACATTACAGTAGCCTAATTTATTTATTTATTTATTTTTAGCTGAGCCTGGTGTAGTTCTTGTATCTTGTTCTCATTGGAAACATTTTAACCAGGTTTTGGATATTTCCTAGACAACATATGAATTACTTTCGGGTGGTTTGGGGAATGTAACCTATCGCTGGGCTAACTATGATTAGCAATGTGGATTATTTTAAGAGACCATTCAAAGGATGGCACACACATCTATCGCTGTATGTTTGTTTAACATTTAAGCTAGCTAGTGCGCTGAAGGTTGGCGACTTTTTCACCTATAAAACATAAACTTGCTGATTTGTACTAGATAAAAACCAACACACCAGTACATATGCATAGATTATTTTACCTAATATGAAGTGTGCACTGCAAACACGAGCATTATTTATGATCGTCTCTGTCTAGTCTGTACGCCGTATTGCATTCAACCACATTGTCTTCTTGATTTCTGTGAAGGAATGTCGGCCGGGATCCGGTGAAACTTTAGTTTTGAACCAAAAGTGCTGTTCCTTCTATTCTGGCAGCCAAAAACACAACAAGACGACATTTTAAAGTCAAAACCTCAAACTTTTAGCGCGCTTGCTATGAGTTCTTCCTAATGTTTTGCCTCCAGCTAGAGCGGTGACGTCACAGTGACGTAGGCGATTAAGGGGTCTATAATGAATCCTGTATCGTACAGGAAGCCAGTGTAATTTAATAAGCACAGGAATAATATGCTCTCTCTTCTTAGTACCCCGCTGAATTCTGAACAAGCTGCAGGCGGGAGAGAGAAGCCTAACTCCCCCAGATGCGATGCATTACAATAATCCAAACGAGATGGCACAAAAGCATGCACACTGCTCTTTGGGGCATGGTGAATGCACCCCTCCCTCCCCCGGATGAGGGCCGGGTGGAGAATCTATTTCCAAAAATCTTGACAGGAGAGCGTTTTTTTCTGTCTTTGGGTCCCAAGAGGGCATGGAGAGTCACGGACAGATCAACACTGGACCACACTCATCCTCCTCTCTCGCCAGAAGGCAGCAGCAGGCAGTTCAAGAGCATCATCTACGAGACACACTTACACCTTGAAGTGGAACCTGTTTGTTGAATGGTGCTCTACTCACCAAGAAGACCCCCAGAAATGTCCGAACAGAGTCGTGCTGTCCTTTCTGCAGCAGGGGTTGGAGCAAAGGCTGTCTTCCTCCACCCTTAAAGTCTATGTGAATGCAATTGCTGCCAACCATGACCCCATGGAAGGAAAGTTGGTGGGGAAGCATGACCTGATCATCAGGTTCCTTAGGGCGCGAGAAGGCTAAATCCTCCACGGCCCCCCTCTATAACCTCTTGGGACCTGTTTCTAGGGCTCAGAGCACTACAGAAGGGCCCATTTGAGCCTTTGCAGACAGTTGAGCAGAAGTTTCTATCAATGAAAACTCTGCTCCTGCTTGCATTGGCCTTCATCAAACGTGTAGGGGACCTGCACACATTTTTGGTCAACAATTCGTGCCTAAAGTTTGGGCCGGCTGACTCCCAGGTAATCCTGAGGTTCCGGCCCGGCTATGTGCCCAAGGTTCCCACTACTCTCTTCAAGGATCAGGTGGTGAGCCAGCAAGCACTGCCCCCGGAGGAAGCAGACCCAGCCCTAGCTTTGCTTTGTCCCATCTGAACATTGAGATGATACGACAGGACACAAAGCTTCAGGACCTCAGACCAGCTCTTTGTCTGTCACGAAGGCCAGCAGAAGGGGAATGCCATCTCTAAGCAGAGGATGGCCCACTGGATTTTGGGTGCCATCACCCTGGCTTATCAGGCACAGGGTGCACCCTGCCCATTCAGGTTGCGAGCTCACTTTACTAGAAGTGTTAGATCCCTGCTGGACACTGGCTCGTGGTGCCTCGCTGGCAGATATTTGTAGAGCTACGGGCTGGGCTACTCCCAACACGTTCGCTAGATTCTATAGCCTTCGTGTGGAGCCGGTATCCTACTGTGTATCCTATTGAAGTTCTCACTTCAAATGGGTAGATGCACTGAGAGGCCCTGGTTTTGGGTCGGCTTGCTAAAACTGCTCCAGAGAATCCATATCGTAGACCCTGTCAAGCTCCTCCATCCCCTCGGCAGCCAGACATGGCAGAGCAACCGGTGCCAGGCCCTCACTCAATGAATCTGTGAGAACCGGTAGAGGGCTGGGTTCCATATTTAGAGACCTAAGTGGATCCTATATGTGTAAGTCTATGGTATAGCCTCAGAGCCTGTGTTTCCCCGGAAGACTTCCTGCTATTTTCCAAGAGGGTTACAATCACCTCCAATCTTCCATATGCTCTTAGACAGTTGTTCATATATGTAAGTGCTTCCGAAACCTCCTTCGGGAGGAATGGGCTTCTGCAACATTCCGGTTCCAAGTGGAACAGGCACGTTTTCCCAGTGTTATCCAGTCTTAATGAGTGGGTAGTGCCATAGCAGCATTAGCTGGTCTTCTTGTGGTAAGCCTCAGTCTACGCCAAAAAAAGAGGTGCAGGAGGCTTCCACAGGACACTGGAAGGGGCAGTATCCGTGGCACTTTGATAGGGATCCCAATACG
The DNA here is from genome assembly GCF_018340385.1 of Cyprinus carpio. Taxonomy (NCBI): domain Eukaryota; kingdom Metazoa; phylum Chordata; class Actinopteri; order Cypriniformes; family Cyprinidae; genus Cyprinus; species Cyprinus carpio. Next base: position 24,389,144 of record NC_056613.1, read on the forward strand.
TCAGTCATCCGACGTGACATTGAGAGTTATTGAAAACATCTCAGTTAAATATGTAACCCTCGTTCCCTGAAGGAGGGAACGGAGACATCACAACCCATCGCCACGGCTGCTGTCCCACCACTGAGCGGCCGGGTTAACGGCTCGGCTCCTCAACGAAAACCTGAATATGCACTGCACCTGCTGCCTACTTATACTCACGCTTTGATCAGCGGCTGCTGGATGCAATAATTGCATGCTAATGTGCATTGGCTCGTTTAGTTTACACTCTAAATGAATTGGTCTCTCTAAGCGAGATCTCAATTCATCGGTCATCCGACGTGACGTCTCCATTCCCTCCTTCAGGGAATGAGGGTTACATACGTAACCGAGATGTTTGAAGTTAAAATTATGCATTTTTTGATGCATTTTTAATTTTATTATTACAAACATGCAGCTTTTGTCTTCTCAAGGCATTATCTGATGGACTGGAGTGGTGTGGATTACTTGTGTATTATTGTGATGTTTTTATCCGCTGTTTGGACTCTGATTCTGACCGCACCCATTCACTGCAGAGCATCCATTGCTGAGACAGTGATGCGATGCTACATTTCTCCAAATAGAGAAAGAAACAAACGCATCTACATCTTGGAGAGTGAGCACATTTTCAGCAAATTTTCAGCTTTGGGTGAACTACTCCTTTAAGATGATTATGTGATTATTTTGATATATTTTGAGTATTTATTTGTCATGATCATTGCATTGCAAAAGGACAATATTACAATTCTTAATTAAAAAGGAACATACCTCATTGTAGTAAGGGCAGTTGGTCGACTCCTTCATTGAGGTGTATTTTTTTTCATCACCAATTTCTACACACACCACTGGATCCATGTTCAGACCCACCAGCTGTCTGGCCTCTATAACAGTGACACTGACCTGGAAAGTAGGTAATGGCACACATTTACAAATGTGATATGTGGTACTGTATGTGGATGGTATTCAAATATTCACAGGCTCAAAATTGGCAAAAATGTTTGTATGATACAAAACTACAGGATTCATTTATCTGCATGTCTCGAAAGCTGTAAGATCTTATCTCTTCGCTAATATCACTTTTCTTTAAGCTCAATGTTTTTAAATCAGCAGATGTTTTGTGATTTTTAGTGTGTACAATGTATTAAGCAGAACCTCCACAGGCATAGTTCTTCACTTTAACTTTCAACATGTTCCACCAACCACAAACAAACACAATACTGACTGTCTTGTCTTCATTTCTATTGTTTTGAAAAACTTTGCATAAAATGTGTAGCTAGAAATGTGTGCATGTTCTGTTTTTTTTTTTTTTTATGCTATATGCTGTTCTACGTACTTGGAAATCCACTGGTCTTCCAGCACTAGGCTCAATCTTGATGTCAGGCTTTGATCTAAAACATTTAGGACATTTTTGGATTAAAAAAAAAAAATTCTAAATAGTTGATCAACTTACTCAAATTAGAACACAGTAATATATTTTTTTTAGAACATTTATTATTTAACACAACATAAATGTAATGCAGATTATCAAATTGGATTTGGGTTCATGTGACTTTATAATTTTTGGTTACCTTTTATTGGAGACATTGGTTGTGACGGCAGTGACTGATGCGAGTGAGATGGTGTCAGGGTCTGGCATCCTCATATCCTCCGTCTCCAGAATGGCCGGCTCATCCACAAGTCACATATGAAATATAATGTCATTATGGACAGCACTACAGTTTTTCTTTTTAAATATTATTTTAGATTATTATATAAGTATTATATATTATGTAATATTAAATAATTATTTAAATGTATTAATCATTCATATATAAAAATTCATATATATATAATGCTATAATAAATATGTTGAGGAATTCACAATAATTTACAAATTTTCACACAATTAATAGAATCTTTCACCTTGACCTTTGCCATCATCCTTGGAGGCTCGATGCTTGCTACGCTTCATTGTTATGAATTTGATTTATCCTCTGGGTATATTAATCTTTTGAACATGAAAACCAAAAATAAAAGTAACAAAAAAAAAAAATCACAATCTCAGTTTATTGGAAATATAACAGTAATGTCTTTATAATATTCTGTTGTTTTATTCTATTTCAATCAGCCAGAAATCCAAAAGTAATTTGCCTTCATAAATTAAATAAAGCTTATTAACCTAACCCATCAATAATTAGCAGATATATGAAGAATTTAATTAACACTGAATTAATTTGCATAAGCAGTATAATCATCTAAATAGACAAGTACATCTACAACTGTTAGATTACCTTTAAATAAACATGCTGAATGTTGGAAGTGAGAAAAAAAAAAACAAGAGAGAGAGAGAAAGAAAAAAATAGGTTATTATAATTAACTACACATTCACCTATGTTTGCTTAAAGCTAACCCATTTTGTGCAATCAGTACAATAATTCTGTGCAGACAAACCAACAGTTTTTACTGATTTTTAAATTGTTTCTGGTGTTTTTTTTTTCTTAAACAGTAATTATAGTGTATATTAGGGGTTTATGACATTAAAATATTCTAATTGGAACATATTTTTAGATAAAATAAATTTACTTAACTGTACCCTCCTACTGAAACATCCTTAATTCTACAAAAACTGTGAAATAACTTTTTATCCTGTTGCATTTCACATTATGTTTAAGATTTTCATTAATACACCAAACAACAGTTAAGCCAAATCTGAAAGCCATTGTCATTAAGTTACATAGGATTACAATGTTTTAGTTAACACAGCACACAAACTTAACAAAAGACTTATATGCAAATTCTGATGAAATACTGCACACTTACCGTACAGTGCAGCTGCTTCTCTGTTTCCAGAATCACATCTAGACGTTTGCAGGAAGGACACACCGATTCCGATACCGAGATGTCTTTAAAATAAGTAGCCTACAAACTCATTATTGAAATTTGGATGACAGAAACAGAGAGGCCACAAAAGTAACTCAAAAAGAGTTTGGTTTGGTCTAAGCCTGAAGATGGGCAGGAGAGATGTGATATGGCCATGAATAGTGCATGAGTGCTGAACCCGATACAGTGGTAACTAGAACTAGTTCCTGATGAGAGAGATCGCGTGGGATTTTGATAGGCTACCACTATAGATAGGCTATCCAGGTAAAAGAAAAAACAGCAGGAGCAACATGTTGTGTCCAGAGTTTGAAAGGAATGTGAGCATAATGCCTCTCACCAGTGATGGGCTACATCTAATCTAACTATATTATATTCTGCAAAGAACAAAGTTTCCATAAGTTTTGGAGGAAATGGCAGTGCAGTGTGATTTAGTCCACATAGGTTTTTATATACTGTACATGTCACTTCAAGCAGTTACTTAATTCATATACTGATTTGATTCACATTTATTTGATCAAAAATACATTAAAACAGAACTACTGTGAAATATTATTACAATTTACTAATTGTAATAATTAGTAGTTATAACTGTGTTCTATGTGAGTTTGTTAAACTGTTATTTATTTCTGTGATGCGCAGCTGTATTTTCAGCATCATTACTCCAGTCTTCAGTGTCACATGATCTTCAGAAATCATTCTAATATGCTGATTTGCTGCTTAATTATTATTGGAGATTAATTGTTATTTTTTTGTTTGTTTTTTCTTTTCTCAATGTTGAAAACCGTTTTTTTGCTGCTTAATATGTTTGAGGAAATGTGATCATTTTTTTTTCTGGATTCGTTGATGAATAGAAAGTTCAAACGAACAGAATTTATTTGAAATAGAAATATTTTTAAAATGTCTTTACTGACAAATTATATCAATACTGATCAATTTAATGATTTTTATTTATTTATATATTTACTAACTATCTCACTTACTCCAAACCTTTGAATTGTAATGTATCACTGTTTCCACAAAAATATTGTGCAGCACAACTGTTTTCAACACTGATAATAATCAGAAATGTTTCTCGAGCAGTAAATCATCATATTAGAATGATTTCTGAAGATCATGTGACACTGAAGACTGGAGTAATGATGCTGAAAATACAGCTGCGCACCACAGAAATAAATTACACTTTAACAGATATTCAAATAGAAAACATTTTAAATTGTAGCAATATTTCACAATATTACTGTTTTTACTGTATTTTTGATCAAACAAATACAGCCTTGGTGAGCAGAAGAGACTTCTTTCAAACACACACACACACACACACACACACACACACACACATATATATATATATATATATATATATATATATATACACATATACATATATGTGAGAGTAATATCCTCGCCCGCACTGAGAAAATTAACTTGATTTTTATGGTCCAGCAGGTGAAAATGCTACATCTGATGACTCATTCATTCAAATACAATTTTGCATAATTTCATACTATCTTAAGACTGAAAGACAAAACAACTGTGAGATACTTGAACAGAAGTGGTGTGTAATCACCAGGAGACAAATCAAACTGACTCTGGCTTAAATAATTGATGAGGTCTTGTTCCAACTGCAACTAGCACACTAGCTGATGACATGTAGCTTTGGTAACCCAGTAGTGCCATGTGGTCATCTACAATGCAAATTTACTGAAATGTGACACTGGCTCATCTGCTTATTCACGAAGTTCCAGAAAAATATTGAACTTAATTTATTAAGTTATTAAAAAAAAAAAGGGTTTAAAAAAAGTACAAAGACCATAACAACACTCCAAATCTTGAAGATAAAAAGTGCATCAGTGTCTACAGGTATTTAAATGTCTAGGTCTACATTTCACTGACTCCTAATTATAAATTCTGCTTGCATGTTAGAAATGATCAAATGTGCATGAAGCAAAACACCTGCATTGTGTCTCTTCCATCAACAATGTTTTAGCATATAATACAAGTCCTTTTGAAAAGTCAAACTCAAGTAATCAGCTCATGCATAAGACATGCTGTTTGTAAGGTATACATTTCACGAGTTCACACTTACATATAATTAGCTGAAGTATGATAATGCGTATTTGGCGTTCTGTCCGGGGAAGGGCTCCGAGCTCGGGAATGGCCCGAGCCTAGAGTACCCCCCTCCCCGTATAAGTGTAAAATGAACTCTAAGTGGAGGAGATAGGGTGGAGGAGGGATGCTGAGAAACCGTCCATGGATAGGGGTAAGTCAGCTGTATTTATACTATGGTGTTGATTAACTTGATTGTGCTCCACCGGTGTTGATTAGGCTAAGTATCTGACACACTTCTCCCGAACCTTGTTAATAAAACATAATTTAAGGTCTAAGGTTGCCTGTATCCAGTGAAATATCTTAAATTATTAAATGGTGCCAATCAGTGTTCCATGCGTCATCCACAATGAGCATGCATCTTTTGTATTGTCTTGACAGACATTTCTGCATGATTAACCAATAAAACAGAATGATTATATATTGACTAAATATTCCACAACAACATTTTGTTTGTATACGGTTTTAGTATATAGATATTAGTTTGTAGTTAAGACCTCCCCTTTAAAGGAATAGTTGACCCAAAATCAAATCTGCTGAACATTTTCTCACCATCAGGCCATCCAAAAGAGTTTGTTTCTTCATCAGATTTGGAGAAATGTAGCATTGCATCAGTGTCTCCGCAATGGAAGCTCTGCAGTGGATGGGTGCCGTCAGAATGAGAGTCCAAACAGATGATAAAAACATCACAATAATCCACAAGTAATCCACAGCACTCCAGTCCATCATTTGTGAAGTGAAAAGCGACATGGCTAAAATCTACCCACATATTTGTTTAGAGCTGTTTTGGCTTGTAAACAATGCTTGATCTGTGCAGATTTCTCTCCTGATTCAGACCAGAACACTTTTTCACTGGAGGAAGCAACATTATGGATGGAGGACTTGTATTTTAGCCAGATCCCACAGTTTGAAGTCAAAAACACCTAAATGATGGATTTGTTTCTTACAAACACACATCTTTTTTTTTTTTTTTTTTTTTTTTTGTACACATTTGCATAACCTAAACACTTTATACATTGAAATATGCATGGTTCTTTGAATAAACTGAACAAAACAGAGGTTTAAGAGGCTCTGCAGCAATTTATTGTAATAATCTCATGGGGTTTACCTATGTTCCTTTGATTTACATTTGCAGAGTCTAATGAATATATGGAATTTTAAAAATAGACCTTTTAGAATGACAACAGGCCTTAACAATGTCTAAATTAAAGAATGCTCTTAAAACTGACACAAATCTTGTTTGTCAGAAATTGACATTTTTTGGGTGACATAAATTGTAATGCAATAGATGTATATGACAGCTTCTTAAAATCAATCTAAATTTTTGGGGGAATTTTTTTTGTTATATTTGCTTCCAAAAAATAAGGTTATAGAATTGAGGTTACAGTAAATATAAATGAGCGTGTAACTTGGTCTACAGACGGACACCTTTCACAATGTCATCTAGGGCGAACCAGAGCCAACCTGATAGCAGGCTGCAATCTTATACGCTCTCTCTTGAAAGGCCTTTCTTGGCTTTGGACTTATTATCCTAATCTCTTTGTGCTCCAGTGCCTCCATGGGTGTACCATCTGACTGTGGTGTAGTATATCACACTAATCTATTCCTGTGGTGTTTTTACATGTTATTGTTCCGCTGGGGACTGTGGCAATGCTGGGCCTAAGCCAGTATCATGCATCCCAATGAGTGATAAACATTAGTTTAGTTTATACAACAGTTCTTGTCCTTAAATATGATTAGTTGAGCATCTTTCTAAGGGTGCTGATTTTATAGTCTGAGGCGGTTTATATATCTCTGGTTGTCTCTGTGTTGCTTGTTTTAAACAGACAGGCAATGTTTACACTTGGCATTAACTTGCGACCTGTATCCAAACATTACACAACAAGTATAATTGCGTTTGTCATCGAAAATGTTATTTAATCTGTGTGTCCTGCTTTCATTAGTAAGGGATACATTGTGATTGGATCTCAGTTTAATCTAAAGGCAATTTAGACATTTTAATGTATCACTCCTGTATTTTTTTTTTTTTTTTTTTTTTTTTTTGCGAAAAACCAAAATATTTTGGATTCAAATTAAGAATTCGCTTTTATGACTTATTTATACATAAGTATGGATTTTTGTTTGTTCACTTGTAGTTAAATACTAAACAAAAGTGTTCAAATGATGTTAAAGTTGTTCATGGAAAACTTCATTAACTTGCCAATCATAAGCACATTGTGGTAAATTACAGTGGGTCGTGTTAGTTTGCTGTTGTGACCAACAGAAAGTATGAGCTGTGCTTCATACAGTGACGAACAGTAAACCTTTTCCCCCCACAAATTTACACTGACATTTCTTGCCCTTAACTCTAACAGAATAGTGGAGTCCAAGACATGATAATGCCACGCAGAATGAAATCATTTGAAAATTATTGGATGATTTTATTAGAAGTGTTGGTCCCACTTTATTTTAGGTGGCCTTAACTGTTGTGTATTTACATTTAAATTAATCATTTGATACAATGCACTTATTCTGTACATACATGTTTTAACATTGTACTTATATTAAAAAAAAATACCTGCATGTAATTACATCTGTAATTAAATATAATTATATATGTAATTAAAAAGTAATTACATTTATAACTACAGTACACTGTTGACCCATCCCTTACACCTTATCCCACCCGTATCCCATCTCAGTAGCAGCAGAAGTGTTTTGCAGTACAATATTAAAATAAGTATACTGTGTTTTTTTTGTAAGTATAGTAGTTAAAGCCACCTAAGGTAAAGTGGGACTGAAGTGTTTTCTTTCCTATACCTAAAACAAGTGAACACATTAGTAAAACAATGACATTATTTACCTAAAATAAGGGAACCAATGAATCAAACTTGTCCACAAACTAAAATCAGAGAATGAACTAATAAAACATAGACACTAATATGTTTTCCCTTGTTTGTCACTCCAGCTCAGCAGGACCTGAGTTTAGGTAAGATTTTTGGTTAAATTGAGATTTGGGTGGTAATTGGTAAAGCTAATATACATATTTTGATGCTAAACTAGTGTGCCACATGCTTTCTTTTTTATTACACTGCTTTATCATAATATGTCAGGAATTGTTATAAATAGACAAGACCCGGTTAAGTAACTATAAGGTTACTCTACATCAGCTAAAGGAGAAATCCAAAATGCGTATTTGTGTACTATATACTACAAGCAACATAAAAAAGGTTTGCTAAGCCTCTTTATGTTAAAAAATTTTAAATTAATTTTTAAAAAGAGTCATTTGGGTTGTAATTAAATTAAATAACAAAAAAAGAGAGAGAGAGAGATGATTTAATATTTATTATTCTTGCACAAATAACTATTTACACTGTAGACACCACCTTGTTAAAAATCATGGTACTCTGTGGTACTGTCACACTTCCTACTGTGAATGAACGAGGAGTGAAGGAGTGAGGAGACGTAGGAGTTTTCACACAGAACAGTCTATAATCACAGAAAGGAAGGAGCACGCATGGCACAGGGGGTTGACGTTCAACTGCTCACAAAATGGCACTAAACGGCACTGCTCACAAAATGGTGCTGCTGTTATGGCTCACCAATTCGTTCTGCCATTTGAATATTAGTTATTATATGGATTAAGACTCAAATTGCTTTTAAAATATTCATGAATCTTTTTCCTTGAGTCGAGTCAAGTCTGGAGTCAGGTCTGAAATCTATAAAAATGCGAGTGCGACTCGATTCTGAGTTTCTAACTCGAGTGCCCATCTCTGAGCCACAGCAATAATGGTGACCCACGGTGAAGCCAATGGAGGGAGGATCCTTGAAGGAGGTAGGGCTGACAATTCCAGGGGCCCAACCAACTGCAGCTGAGCAGGTGGCGGAGGAGCCTGAGGCAGAGATGGAGAGCTGATAAACCAGGGCAACGGGGAAGATCCAGAAGACCAAGGTGAAGCAGATGACGCTGGCGACCGAGGTAGAGGGTGTCACTCCAGGCTGCGGTAGAGCCAGAGCAACAGAGGACTGAGGAGGAGGGGGTGTGAGTAGGGGCTGAGGTGGTGGAGGAGCATGAGAGGGCTGGGGGGGAACTGAGGGATTGGGGGGGACTGACGGAGTGGGGGGGTGGAGCCAGTGGACTGATGGGCCAGGGCAGAGGAGGGAGCTAGGAGCCATGTTGAATCTGCTGTGTAGAGGGGCCATGGTGGATTCCAGGGCTTATAGACTGGAGGTGGAGGCCAGGGATTCTCCAGCCACAGTGACACTGGAGGATGGCAGACCCACGGAGCTCGCTCCGTACTGATGGTGGCCTGAGGGTGAGCAGAGGGGCTGCCAGATGACAGCGGAGGAGGAGGCTGGAGTGGGTAGGTGGGAACATGGGACATGGGAACAGGAAACTTCTCTGGGCGAAACTCAGGAATGGGAGGGACATAGTTCACTGACGGAGGAGGAAGGAAAGGGGGTAGGTCAGTAAACAAGTCAATTAAGTTTTCCTCAGCTTTGCATTCACCCAAATTCGTACTCCACTCACATCCTCAGCCAAAGTGCAGGGGGCAGAGATCCTCTCTGCACTTTCTCTATCCACCGCTTTCTCCCTCGTGGTGAGCTCTGTTGCCGGCTCTCGCATCTAGACTGACGTTATGAGCAGCTCCGGCTCCATGGCGATCTTTAGCTCTGTCGCTCCATGTGGTGATGGCTTGTTGGTCATGGCAGTTTCGGGCTCTCTGTAAACAGTGGCCTCGTGCTTGAGCTCCGCGCAGCAGGGAGATGGTGGGCTGGGCTCTGGGTCTGGCTTTGTTCCTGGTTGGGGGTTAGACACTCTCCAGATGATTGCCCCCCTCCAGCTCGGGAAGATCAACAGGGTGATGGTTATTTGCCCCGCTGAATTCAACCACATGCCCCAAAAGGGGCAGGTCCTTACGGGTGAGGGAGGTAAACTAAGCGGTGAAGGTGATCCATGGAAACACAGGGAAAACAGAAAACAAGCACTGTAAAAAACTTGGAAACAAAAAATGGGGGGAAACACACAAATAACTGTATTTGGTCCGGTATTCTGTCACACTTGCCTACTGTGAAGGAACAAGGAGTGAAGGAATGAGGAGCGAAGGAGCGAGGAGACGAAGGAGTTTTCACATGGAACAATCTTTAATCACAGGAAGGTGTGGCGGGAGGAGCAAATGACAGACACAGTGGGTGTGGCGTCAGGCCTCGGAGAGGCTTTTATTAACAGAAAAGTAACAAAAACAGGGAATAAAGTATCCAAAGGGGAAGAGTGTTCAAAATAAATAGGGAATCTGGTGTCCTCGTCGTACTGCGGGGTTTGTGTAGGTGGGCAGTGTTCAGGAAGGAAGGGTCCAGGTAAGGGGCGGAGTCTGGCGGCCGCATTCGCTCCCTTCTCCAATCCGAGGCACGAGGGGCAGCAGCTTCTTCCAGCGGTTGCATCCTTCTCGTTGCCCTTGGCGCTTGAAAGGACTAAACGGCCCAGCATTATGGCCCTACGGCCATGTAACACAATTAACATGAGGGAGAAACTAGGTCAGGGTAACCACATGGGGCAAAAAACACTTAAACACAGTCCAGGGCGTGACAGGTACATGTCCACAATAGTAATTGGTATTTTGTCACATGTCATGTGATTTCTAGGTTAACAACACAAGCCTCGTATCGAGGCTTCATCTGGCATGCTCATTTGCTCTCAACAAGTTCCAACGCCTCCGTTCAAATGTCACATCAGGATGTAACACTTAATAAAGATGTCTTCATCCCTGGCAAATGACAGGATGCATTTCATGCTACTGTTCAATGGATTGAAAATCATTTTTTGTACTTTGTTAGTATCAAAGACTATAGAAATACAAAGACGGTTCACTCCTATATTTATCAATGGGAGAAACTGCAATGTGCAATATGGCGGAAAAGTTCCGCCTTCTAAATGAAAGAGCCAATTGCTGATTGGTAAAGCAATTGCATCACTGCAATGGCCATCAGAAGCTCCGGTTCCCATAGAAGCCAGAAGCTAGACCAGCCAATGCGCAATATAACGCATATGCACATTGGGTGGTCTAGCCTGAAAAATAAGCTTTTTAAACCCTTTTTGAGCAAAATAAGCAACATTCATGGGACAGTTCATTTCAGATTTTGTTGCTGATTTGAAATATGTAATTTAATTGCGAGTTCAGTGAGCAGTTTTTGAGACTTCAATGGTCTTGTTTGATCTGCCTGGAGGCGTTGCAAATATGGCGGCTGAGTGAACAGACTTTCCTTGAAAGGGACTTTGTTAGTATCTCATTATAGTTTTGCTGCTCGAAGTGATTCAGTGTGTACATGAACTGTCTAAATGGTTTATACTGAATTATCATGAACCGATTTAGACTGTCTTGTTAACATGTTTAACAGATTCCTTAAAAAGGAGTAAATCTTTCACCAGTTCAGAATTGTTCAGTTTTTAAACAGCTTCTTGTAGACAGACTGTTTTCTGATTGGGTGATGATCCGATTTTGGACACTTTCCCATTGACGAACCATGGTTGCAAATTCCATTGAACTCTGATGGTAATCAAGCTCAAGTGTAAATGTAAGTGGATCCGTTCCTTACTGTTCTTAGAACTGTTCAGCCCGATGGTGGAAAAGCTACGCCAGTAGGTGACTGTGTCTTCATGAGTGAATCATTTGAATAATTGATTTAACCACTTCATTCAAAACTCTGATTCATTCTGGTACAACTGCTGTGCTGCTTGGCATTGCAATGCATTTTCTGTAGATTTATTTTTTATTATTTTCTACAGTGACTGGTATTGTTTCTAAAATGTAAATTATTCAATATTAAATAGCTGATTATTGAATTGTTTATTGAATTGTACGGTATAAAAGCAGTAAGTTCTAAAGTGACATTTTAGAATTCATAATGTCACATCTTTTGAAGTAGCAGCTGCAGATTCATGAATATGTGGTTTAAGAAAGTAGTTAAACACTATATAGTTTACTTTTTCTAGTGCTATATGATGGTGAATTAGCATCTGCTTTATTCTGTGATTTTTACAAAGTGTTGCTTTTTTTTTTTTTTTTTAATAAGAGCATAAGAACTTTTTTTTTTCAAGCAATAAACATGAACAAAATGCTTGTGTAAAATATATGATACCTGGGCATAACCTGAGGTTATAATCCTAATCAACTGGTCTGTGCCTTGTTTAAATGACTAGTCCTAAAAAGATGTAAAATTAAAGGAATTAAGATACTGTTAGCACTTACAAGTCATGTTTCTTTATATAGTGGTTTATACAATACTCACATATATTTATACAAAACTTATACTCCAATAATATTTTAATGTAGCTTCACATTAATAAAACAGGAAAATAACAGTTAATGCTGTAAAATCCATCACTTATGAAAATGCAGTTTCATCAATAAAGCAGCTCTACAGAAGACAACAGTGTCATAATTCAGCTCAATTCAGTTCACATTTTGTTCCCATCCGATAGTGTCAGTGCAGTTAAATTTATAAAATAATGTATATTTATTGTCTTTTAAACCCCACCTAAGCAACCCAAAGCACAGTTGGCTACACTGTAAAAATGTAAAGCTGTTTCAACTTATTATTTAGTAACTAGTTCCACAGAGATTTTACGTTCAGTCAATTTCTGTCTTCAAAGTGTTGCCTGAATTGTAATTCTTTTTTTTAGTTCGCTCAACCTTTACAGGAATAGTTTTATAGCCCATTCAACTAAAATGTTTTAATTGGTCAAACATTTAGAAAACTTAAAATTTAACCATTTACTCCATGTGTTCATATGTTACCTCTACTAAGATTTATTATTTGGACATCATAAGAAATTGCTGTGGAACTAGTTATTATATTTTATACTGAGTATTAACTGGTGTCTATCAATCACTAAAAACACACACATTACAATACATAATAGCCTTTATTTAACAACAGTCTGCATTTATAACATTTGTCATACAAATGACTACTGTTCACAATTACGTATTTAAAATGAGGTAGAAGTCAGAAAAGAAAAAAATCAACCAGGTGTTACAGTTCAAATTAACTGAGTCCATTCACTGTATTTATATAATGCTTTTTACAATACAGATTGTGTCAAAGCAGCTTTACAGCATTAAACAGGAAAGTATTGTGTCTAAGGAACAAAAACACCATTGTTTTCCTCTGGCCAGATAAAACCAGCAGTTTAATTGCAGGCTGCAGCAAAGTCAGATTGTGCAGAGGACTGGTCTGGTTCCTGTGGTCTTGTCCTGATGGCCATCTACGTGACGAGGTCTTCTGTCTCTGGGGTTCATCTGTCCTAGCTCCTCTGACATTCGGGGCTGTAGAGGTCTGTAGGTGCTGGCACTTACCTGAGGCATGAACTTGACAAGATGGCACTGTTTCTCCCGCAAAGTCACTCAGGCTTGTGCACGTGTGGAATGATCTCAGTATTGGCTGGATTTGTTTTTATTAGTTTAGTCAACACTGACATTCTGAAATGGATTTGAAAATAACCTGTCATTCAGTGTTTTTTAAATATATTTGTGTTGTGTTAATATAATATGTCTTCTCAACTTAAATATTTTTGCCCTTCCAACATTTTTTTAATTGGAATTTTTACAGTGTACACTTAAGCGCAGAAACAGCTTTCAAATTGCTTATAAATTTCACAAATAATTACAAAGAAACGGAAAGTAATGCATTGAACTAAACATAAAATTTTGAAGTAGAAAGATATGGTATTATCTTGTAAAACATATTCAAATAATCATTGTTTAAGAAAGGCACTAAGCATTTATAATCCAGATCCCATAAACAAACTAAAAGCCAAACAAACCACACAGAAAGTACAGTACATCATATCAGACACACAAAACTACTGCAGGAGAGGCTAGAGGTGAAGTACCTAGGGGAATGTTGAATTTTATCAAGATGCATGGATCGATGTACAGACAGAAACTAGATCTTATGGATGAAATCACAAAACACATACGCAAACATGACTGTATGAATGTTCCTTTAACATTTGTAGGCCAAATCCCACATTCCACGACCAGTTAAGCACTTTTTTGAAAATGTGCTCATTTAAGTGACTACACTTGCTTCCTAAAAAATCCTTCGTGTTTTCAGGTGTGTATATTACAGTTTAGTAGGTCACTTTATGGTATATGGTGGACAGGAGCATGACAGAATAAGTGCAGTAGTATGTGATTCAGTGCACAGCAGGAAAACTAGTGCCCTCTTGTGTTGGGAGTCTGGCGCTGACAGAGGCTCAATCCACTGACTCATCTACAGTCACTTTGGGCTGCACTGGCAGTTTCTGAAGGACCTTACTTTGATTACTGCACTTCTATAATTTATTTAAAGTGCTCTATTTTCACACACAAATTTTGTACTTATTACAGTATATTAAAAATTGTTCTTTAGTACTTAAAATAATTCAATCTTAGGTACATCTAAGTGTACTCAAATGTTATTTTGGGTGACCATGAAAATGAACTAAAATGTGCTTTTAACATACTATCTCTGTATTTAAAAATATATATAGATATCACTTGTAGTACACTTGATCCCACTAGTGCATGAAAGATGGGTTCAAGTGTACTACAAGTGGTAACTAAATAAATAATAATAATAATAAAAAACAGAGAAAGTGTTAAAACCACATTTAGTCCATATGCATGGTGTCCCAAAATAGCACATCTGAGTACACTTAGATGTACCTAAGATTATTTTAAGAAGTACTTGTGACGAAAGGGGCAAGGCCAAGTGCCGTGGGAACGGTGCGAGGCCAGTGGAGTAAATGCTAATGGGCGACACCTGGGACACTCACCGGTCTCGAGTCCCACGGTGGAGCTACGGAAGGATAAAAGGAGGAGTGATGACAGTGTTGGACGAGGGAACATTTAATTTAAAAGTCTGTGAAAGTGATTTTGTGCTTCTTTCGGATGCACGATAATACATCGTTCACTTGCAGAACACAAGCTTCTAGAGGGCACACAAGTCTGAAGTAATGAATTTAGGTAAAGGGGTGCAGAGCCAGTGGTGGTTTTGTATGCAAACATCGATGCCTTGAATTTTATGCGAGCAGCTATAGGTAGCCAGTGCAAATTGATAAACAATTTGTGTGTGACGTGCATTCTTTTCGGCTCATTAATTAATCTTACAGCCGCGTTCTGGATTAATTGTAAAGATTTAAAAAATATTGATGTGTCTGTTGCTTCTCCTTCCCTGTTTGGTTTATTTGAATGGATGTTGTTTTGTTATAAATAAAATGCAAATAAAAAAATTTATCAAAAAAAAAAAAATAAAAAAAAAAATCTGGCTGGAATACCTGCCAAGAGGACATTGCAGTAGTCAAGAGCTTGAACAAAGAGTTGTGAAGCATGTTCCAAAGTAAAAGGGCCTGATCTTTCTGATGTTGAAAGTCAGCTGATCATCAATCATGACGCCAAGGTTTCTGGCTGTTTTTGAAGGAGTTATGGTTGAGGTGCCTAACTGGATGGAAGATTGTGATGAAAAGATGGGTTTGCTGGAACCACAAGCAGTTCTGTCTTGGCAAGGTTGAGTTGAAGGTGATGGTCCTTCATCCAGCAAGAAATGTCTGTTAGACAAGCTGAGATGCGAGCAGCTACCGTCGGATCATTAGGATGGAATGAGAGGTAGATTTGAGTGTCATCTGCATAACAGTGATATGAAAAGCCATGTTTCTGAATGACAGAACCTAATGATGCCATGTAGACAGAGAAGAGAAGTGGTCTAAGAACTGAGCCCTGAGGCACCCCGGTAGTTAGATATTGCGACTTGGACAACTCAACTCTCCAAGATACTTTGAAGGACTTATCTGATAGGTAAGACTCAAACCACTGGAGTGCGGTTCCTGAGATGCCCTTTGCTAATAGGGTTGACAGGAGGATCTAGTGGTTAGCCATATTAAAAGCAGTGGACAGAGAGAGGTAAGGAAAGTTTTGTATTTTTGATTTGGGATCTTGTTTTTCTTGTGTCTTGGGCTTCTGAGAGGAGGGATGTATCTGTTGAATGTCCACTTCTGAAAACAGACTGGTTGCTGTCAAGGAGTTTGTTCTGTGTGAGAAAGGCAGAATTTTGGTTGAACATAGCTTGTTCAAGTGTTTTTGCAATGAAAAGAAGAAGGGAAACTGGTCTGTAGTTCACTAAAAGAGATGGGTTAAGGGTGGGTTTCTTAAGTAGTGGGGTTATACGAGCCTGTCTAAATGATGAGGGGAAAACACCAGTGTGGAGGGATATGTTAATGATGATTATATTTTATTTACTCAAAAATATTATGTGTAATAATTTTTTTAAGTAGATTGCTCATACAATTTTTTTACAGTGTACTTTTTTTCAACTTATTTTCACAGAAAATAACAAAAATGCCCACAAGATGCCGCTGTTGTCTTGCTACTAATCACAAGCTACTGACTGTGGTCTTTTCAGTGTTTCTCAGTTGCTCTGACCAGGGTTGCGTTTCCCAAAAGCATTGTAAGCTTAAGTTGATTGTAGCTCCACTGGTTTCAATGGGTTTACGATGTAATTAAACTTACGATGCTTTTGAAAAACACAGTCCAGTTTTAAGCCTTCTGTCTGAGGATGTTTGGGCCTAAATTTAGATTTGTGGGCCTCAATATTAATGTGGAAGTGTCTCTCCAGGATTGGGCCCCTACTTTCGACTGTTTTGTGCCTTGGGCACCAATAGGCAGCTGTCATGAAAGCTACTTTGCAAAAGCATCAACACATTTTAACAACTCGGGCTCATGTGGGAATGCCAAGGGGCCCTCACGACCCCACTAGGCCCTTGTACGCCATTGTTCTTTCAGCTAAAGTTACGGCTGTGGGTTTCAGCTCATACATTCTCCGCTGTGATTTGTATTCAGTCAGACCACAAACTGGAGGGCTTGTGGATCTTGTGGTTTCCATGCAGAGAACAAAATAGATGAGTCTGCTTCTGCTGTTTACATGGTCTGTGAGACTGACTTGAGTTCAACTGTCCACAAGTGTACAGCTGTTATCAGACTGCCTGCAATGTTTATACACATACACCATTATTACAACAACAAAAGTGGGCCAGCTTCTGTTGATATATGAGTCAAATAAAGCTAAACACATTGCTTTTGTTTACTTTAATCCCCAAAAGCTGCATTAGGTTACACTAATTGATTTACGATAAATGTCAGGTGTTTTAGGGCACATCTGGTACGAGTCTGCAAATGGAAGAAGGGAGCGTTTGTGAATATGTGAAATTCATGGTGAATCTTCCTGTTTATGACATGCCCGTGTTTGTGCATGTGAAGAGAATTTGCACCGCAGGAATTAAAACTTTTTAATGTACAAGGAGATGGCATAGTGTGTTTATGTAAGCGATGTTTTATGCGTGTGATATTGCATGTGTCCCGGGACATCGGATCTGCTGCTCGCCACATTCCACACTTGCAGGTGGTCTACTAGGGGATTTCATATTTCACAGGAACGCAGCATGCTCTGGACAGCATCATTGAGTCCACATGGAAAGCCAGAATGCTCTGTTGAGAACACTTGGCTCAGAGCCGCTGCCCGACGGCTCGTCCTCACTATTACAAGCTCGTCATGCAATTACAGAGCAGGCAGATGTCTTTAACTCCTTCGGATCCAGACATCCAGATGCCAAAATGTTACACGTAAATGTGTTACACGTTTACCAAGATGTAAAAAATGATACATTTTATGTAATATTCCAGGTGTTTCTTGGTCATTTTCTTATCATTGTGCAAATGTATTTAATAAAGTAAACCCATCTAACAAAAATATGCTCTAACAACATTTTTTAAACATTATTTACAAGTTATGAAAGTGTAAAATGTTTAAAAAATGTTTTTTGTTAGTTATATGAATGTTAAGAGAACATTCCATTTTATCATTTTGCAAACATTATAGGAATGTTACATTTGAATGTTCTTTGAATGTTTTAAAACAAGTAGTAACATTTAAAAAAAAATTTAAATGAAGGATCTACTAAAGTGCTTCATGAAACTAAAACTTTACGTGAATGATGTGTAAAAAGAATTTTGTGCTAAGGCTTTGAGCACGTTCCATTAACTTCACTGGAATAACGTCTGTTCATAATTTTGAGAGAACCTTGACAAAATGTAAATGAGGCATACACAGGGGTGTTCATTTTATAGATACATAACAGGATTAATTCTATGCATGTATTTCCTTGCTCAAAATCATCATGTCATAGAAAACTATCGATGTCTATTGAATAAAAGTAAACAGTGGATTTTAGGAGAGAACACTTCACTCATACTGTAAAGCATTACACCATGAAAAATAATGTAAACAGGATGAAGAGCTACAGATGTTCACATCACTGACAGATCTAAGCTGTTATATAATACAGTACATGCTTTGGAAAATTCCAAAAACATGATCTGTACAGTTGATGCAACAAGAGGGTGACAAGCACAGGTGTGTTAATGTGCAGTGCTGGTAGAAGTTTAGAGACAGTATTCTTAGTGAAGAAATTGGACATTATTTGCAACATTATTACCTGAAATCCAGAGCCTCAGGAAACCTGGGAAATCTCATTCTTTTCCAGCAACTTTTGGACAGTTTGATTCAATGAATTCATAAATAACCATGCAATGATGTAACGTATACACGATTAAAGCACCAAATAATGATGTGAAAAGCAGATGTTTTACATGTCTAATTTAAGTTAAGTTAATAAACTACTCTTAATCAATAAACAATGAGAAGCCATAAAAACATTCCTTTGGCATCTTCATTCAAGTGCTTGGTTCACATATGTGCTTTTCAGTGGCTATCAGTCACTATTTCAGCTCATTTCCAGTCATAATGACACATCAAGTGTCTGAAAGTGAGTTTTGATTGAGTAACTTGTAGATCTGTGCTGTTCGAGCCATGAACTCTTTCAGATGCTTCAGTATGATTCTGTGAACTGGTTCAAGTTCACTAAAAAGAACCAGTTCAAAAGAATGATTCGTTCGTGAGCCCAACATCACTCTGGACCTTTTGCCTGAGGCTGATTACAGGTTGCTAATAATGTTGTAAATAATGTTCAGTTTCTTGCACAAACTGATTGTTTTGCTTCATAAGACCTCGAAATATAAACTTTCCATCAGTCAGGACGTCCCATCACTACAGACTGCAAGAGAAACATGTTTTGGGTGGATGTTTATTTGAAAAGTTCCAGGCTGCGTGTGCAGCTATAAACATTAACAAATCAATGTCATCACCACTCATGAAAGACAATATAAACAGGATATGACAGTCAAACATAGCTGTGACATGAAATGTGCCTTTTAAAATAAAACACTTCAGACCTGAAGCACTATTCTTTGTTAACTTCTCTCTGATAGCTGTGCATCGCTGTCTCTAGTTTGATCTGATGGATATTTCAGATCAACTTCACAGAACCACTGTGAAAAACCGAGGATCTGCAAACATGAGATGATAAAACATCCCAGCTTGTATATTGACAAATATGACTGTGACTTTATGTTTAATGTGTATAATGTGTATAGTTATTTTATAATCACACAATGTAAAAATTATGTCCATGTCAAAAAAAAAAAAAAAAAAAAAAAAAAAAAGAACCATCAAGTCACTGTGATATTTTGCTCTCTAGATATGGCTCGGGTTCAATAGAATAAATATTCCAGTAGTATGTTCCTCTTCATGCCTCATGAATCATTCTCTGAGGTGTTTGCTAATCTCACTGGCCATTTTATGTTTATGCACATTATAATTTCTCATCTACAGTATGTCCTTACAGTGAATGTTGGAATGGTCACAGTTTCTGTGAGCTTTGATGTGTCCGTTGTATCTGGCCTCTGTTCCTCCCCCACTGCCTCTCTGCTTCCAGCACCTGTGGGTCAGTGAACGTGCCCTTCCTAGTGTGTAACAAGCCCATGAAGCACATCAAGTCCCTTTTTCATACATTGAAAACCTCATTATCCAAGCTAACAATAATATGTTCGATAGTATGTTAGTAATGTTCTGGGTGTAATGGGACATACAGTTGAGTATCGTCTCGTCAGTGGTATGCAACCATGTTTCCTAAAAACATAAGAGTGAATAAATAATGACACAGTTTGCTACCCATTTAAACTTGGGTCTGCTCATCTCACAAATCTGTTGTATGGCTTTTTTCAAATTTATGAAAAATATTGGCCACATTTATGACACCATTATGCTGATTTTTTTGGAGGTCAGCAGCATTGTTGTTGACCACATGAGGGCAGCACAGTACAAGAGAGTCCGGAACATAATACACAACAAAGAATGGCAACAAAGCTGCATTTCTGCTCAATAATCTCCATCTGGGCCACTTTCTCTTATGGATACAACGGCCAGAGCTATGTTGCTATGAAAAAAATTTATGCTGTTTTTTAGACAGTTTGAATGGTCATCAATGGCCATCCTGGGCCTCTTCAAACATTCTCTCTCTCTCTCACACACACACACACACACAAACATATGGGTCCAAGTTAAGAGGAAACCATGTATATTTCCTCTTTTTTTTTTTCTTTTTTTTTCAGGGGAGGTGAGGGGAGGGGTGTGGGGTCTGCAGGTCTGGTGACCACATGTCCCCTGATGGCTTTGTGTATGGTTATTGCTGGGTTGGGTTTCCCACTAAACTTCTGAAAAGAAACCTTCTGAAAACATTGTGAGAGAGGTAGGTGAGGACAGGGGTCTGTCTGGAGACCCTTTTAACCCCTGTATACTACAATGCGTCTGACATTACCATCTCTCATCACCACACACTCATCTGACAATGATCAGTTTCCTCCTTTACCAATCACAACTGACAAGAAAAAAATAAATAAAATAAAAAAGCACTCTTGGCATTCAATAGCAAATGTATAAATAGGAGCAATTACATGATTGTTTTTGAAATTGTAATTGTAGTTTTCACTGCTCAATATTTTTGTGGAAATCATGATATGCTACCATTCAAAAGTTTGGGGAAAGTAAGATAAAAAAAAAGGACACCAAGGACACAATAAATTGGTCAAAAGTGACAGCAAAGACATCTATAATGTTACAAAAGATTTCTATTTCAAATAAATGTTCCCCTTTTGTACTTTCTACTTATCAAAGAATCCTGAAAAAATAAAACGCATTACAGATTCCACAAAAAACACTCCAGAGTCAGACTGGAGTAGTGATCACAGCAACAAATTACATTTTACAATATATTCACAGAAAACAGTTATTTTCAGTTGTTATAATATTTTGCAGTATTACTCTTTTACTGCATTTTAGATCAAATAAGTGCAGCCTTGGTGAGCACTTCTTTCAGAAACATGAAAAAAACAGTATATTTATTGGTTGTTACGTATTAATCTTTTTTGTCAAGTTATTTTGTGTGGGGTTGTGTGTTGATGTCTCTCAGAAACATTAGGAAGATTAGACCCTTCCTGTCGGAGCAAGCCACCCAACTTCTTGTCCAAGCTCTTGTTCTCTCCAGACTGGAGTATTGTAATGCTCTCCTGGCGGGCCTTCCTGCATGTACTATCAAACCTATACAACTGATCCAGAATGCAGCAGCGAGGGTTGTCTTCAATGAGCCAAAAACAACTCATGTTACTCCTCTCCTCATCAGGCTACCAATAGCCGCTCGCATCAAATTCAAGGTACTGATGCTTGCCTACAAGACGACCACTGGCACAGCACCAATATACCTAAACTCGCTAGTTCAAACTTATGCTCCCTCCAGAAGTTTGCGCTCTGCAAGTGAACGACGTCTTGTGGTACCATCCCAAAGAAGTTCAAAATCACTCCTACAGACTTTTTCCTGGACTGTGCCCAGCTGGTGGAATGACCTCCCGATCTCAATTCGACCAGCTGAGTCTTTACTCATTTTCAAAAAACATCTAAAGACTCATCTTTTTCGGCAGCACTTGACCAACTAATACTAGTACTTTTCTTTTCTTGTCTAGCATATTCTTAAAAAATAAAATAATAAAAAAAAACCTGGCTACGTGTTCTGTACTAGACTAACTGAGACTTGTCATGGCACTTGTATAACGTTGTTGTTCTCTTGTTGATCTGATTGCTTCTATTGTTCTCATTTGTAAGTCACTTTGGATAAAAGCGTCTGCTAAATGATTAAATGTAAATGTAGAAACACATCAGACCACATCAACATTATTCATGCTCTCCCATTCTGCACATTTTGCTTTCTTATGGACATGTTAGGAATCAAATAAAACCCCTGGAGGTCAAAGGTCAATCTACTGAGCAAAAGTGTGTGTGTGTAGACGGGAGAGGCTGAGGAAATGGGCCTCTGAAAGGGGTGTTTGGGGAAAACAGGGAAGTTTATGTTCAAAAGACATATAGCGACAATGATGCACAACTTGTACAGCTTTACTTTAGCCAAGATTCTTTAAACAGCCAGAGAAAGGTTTTATAAGCTTCTTTTTCTTATTATAGCCATTATCTTTACTATTACTGAAGAATTATCAAAAGTGGTAATGCAATGAAGACATTTAACATTTTGTGTCTTGAAATTACACAAAAATGACAGCATTATCAAATGTCAAATCAACACAAAATGCAGTTTAGCAGACTTTAAGTATACCAGTGTACAATTGCAGGGTATTTTTTAGTAAGTACACAAATATGTAAATGTATTTGTAGTATACTTAGCATGAAATAAATGTATTTCAAATACATTTTAGTGGATTTATTTTACAGTAAATACTGTGGAACTGCCCACTTCAAGCACTGAACACAGCAAGCAATGAATCACCTGCTGACTTATGTCAAGTAAAGAAATTACACCACGCCGACTCTAAAAAGCTGTTTAAAAAAAAAAAAAAAAAAAAAAAATGCTGGTACCCTGTAGAATGAATTATAGAAGTGCAGGTACTTCTCGTTGCAAGAATTCATACTCATACACAGTATAGGGCCATCCACAAAAAAACAAACCAGACTTCTCTACCAGTTTAGCAAGACAAAGAGTGTGTTCTGGCTGGTTGCTAGGACATTTCTAGGTGGCTGCTACATTGTTTTGTATAGTTGCTAGGGTGTTGTTATGTCATTCTTATATTAGATAGCTGCTTCCTTAGATGATTTATTACCGATTTTTTTTTTTGTAGTCTATATGTAAGCCGTCTGCCATATTGTAACAGACAACATGACGTCATTCACCATAGTTATCACTGAATATTCGAAAGATGACACAATCCTGCACAGAATGGCTCTGTAGTGTTCACCATACTACAGTATGGTGAATGATGTCAGCTTGTATTTTAAAGGATGGATTGAGTTTATTCGTGAGTTGAGACGTCGAATGGGGCATATATGCACACCTATGATTCTTACTAGTTGCCGCTAGGGCATGAATAGGTGTTGTAGGTAGTGTCTTTTGCATGGGTGCTAGGGCAGGTCTGGGCATCTGGCGTGGCATAATCTAGAAGGTTTCTGCTGACTGCTGGATTAGGATCGTTGAGCATCCTAACTATACGAAAATGACGTTGTTTTGGGGCGAAACATCTAAACACATCAATAGGCTCCTCTTGATTCATTTATGGTCATGTTGCATAACATTTATGCCTCGGTTGTTCCTAAAAAGTTTCTAAAGCTAACGCTTTCGGAAGAAGTACTCAAACCGCTAACTGTAGTCACCAGTCTAGCCACAGCATTTCCACACTGTTATTTTTACTCCCACTTACAGTGGAAAATTGTGGAGTATTATTGTCATCATGTGACCCTGTCTTCATTCAGATATGCGAGGTCAACCAGACATGCATATTTGATTTTATATGGACGCTCCAGCCTGATGCTCTCCTGATTTAATCACATCTAATGAAATGTACTCTTGCACTGACTTTGATCCTCCCTCTCTCTCTCTTTCCCTCTCTTTCTCTGTCCATCTGTCTGCATGTCCATTCCTTTATATTTAAGGACCCAGACGCCTTGGCTATGATATGCTGAAATTGATTCACAGGATGTTCCTGTTGAGTTCAGGGAAGTAGATTAAACTGGCTGGCAGAGGGAAGAAAGCTCCTGTTCTCTCCGCTCTTAACCTTTAGCACCACATTGCTCAAGCCCATTTGAAGTGACCAGACTTGTTTTAACCAATCCTGACATTTGTCTTGGAATTGGAAGAATCCCTTCAAATGTTTGCATAGAGATGTACAGATTATGTGCAATATAGACATCATGCACCTCCATGACATTTTAAAAACAAAGAGTAAGTCAATAGAATTATATTGTATACTATACTGTTGCTAATTTTAAATGCACTGTGTGGTAAAAGAGATTTCCCATATGCTAAAGCTGTTGTATTTATATGTTTATATCCATGTCTTGCAGTAGAGGTTGATATACCTGTTCCCAGCTGCAGATACTCTGTGATGGAATGGCATATAGTTACAACAACAGGAAATAGTTCCTTATGCGGTCTCAAAAGTACACAAGTTTCCTCAAAAAGATGCCCACATGCTGAGTACAAAACAACTCTGACATTAAACATATTAAAGGGGGAAAAAATCACTGCTTTAAAGCTGGCAGGACATCGAGAGTCTTTTTTTTTTCTGCTGTGCTGTTCTATGATCTTCTTTATTGATGTTGGAACAATAACAGATGCAAACACTGTTCATGATATTAAAGCGGTCATATGATGTTGCTAAAAAGAACATTATTTTGTGTATTTGGTGTAATGCAATGTATTTGTGTGGTTTAAGGTTCAAAAAACACATTATTTTCCACATAATGTACATTATTGTTGCTCCTCTATGCCCCGCCTTTCTGAAATGTGTCGATTTTTACAAAGCTCTTCATTCTGAAAAACAATGTGCTCTGATTGGCCAGCTATCCAGTGCATTGTGATTGGCTGAATACCTCAAGCATGTGATGGAATTTTATGCCCCTTAACATATTGTGATGCTGTCTCTTGGCCCATTATAAACACATTATAACCCATTATAAACAAGGCATTTGTTGCATCCAGTGGGGACATAATTACTGATTATAATGACTTATACTGTCTTTTTACATGCTGCGTATCGCGCTGTGTAAACATAAAACCATGTCTACATTTGTGATCGGAGAAACGACAAACAACAAGCGCTACTCTACACTGCTCAAAACTCACGTTTGAAACGTCAGGCTAATTCTTTAAATATGAAAATGTACTTACAGGCTGTGAGTCAGAAGCGCCAGACTGTCCTTGCAAAGTTGGAATTGCCCCACTTTATAGAAACAGCCTTTGTGCACAGAAGCATTGTAGGCTACTGGTTCAGGAAACAGTCCTTGTCCTCCGTAAAATGCTCTGCACACATCTGAATATTTGGGTTGAACTGTTCTGGAACAGTGTTGAAAATACAACTTCAGCACTGATTTCTAGCTGTGTCCTCTTTTGGAAGACCAAACAAAGTAGTTTTGCTTTCACAATGAAACAGTGTGTTATGCAAATCTTCCCACACAGTGACGTAGACATGTGGGGGCGTGTTAGGACGAGCCATTTTAGGGGGGTGTGGTTGACTCTTAACTTTTATAAAGAATTGTACCTTCAAAGGTTTTTATGAACAACACAGTTGGATATTGATACAGTTTCTCAAAGTGTTGTCCACAGGGTTATTGCCAGGCTCTTCTTTTGCAGAAAATGATAAATCCTTACAATGACTATGTTGTGGCATAAGGTTTGATCTTGAACTCTTGGCAACTGTAGATCTGCCTGCTGGCTGCATTGTTAACTAGAAACAGTTACTGTGTTTACATGGATCCTAATAATCTGTTTGTAAACAGACTAGTAACACTGTAGGAATAAAAAAGTCACATGTAACCATGTCAGCCGGAGTGATTAAATGAAACATTTTCTAATTCCTTTGATAGGACATGTAAATGCTCACAGTGCTCACCTCTTACAGGGACTGCACCTGCAACCTCATTTCAATGCACATATTTACACACTATCAGAAATAATGCATTCAGGATTTCCTGATGAGGGCAGCTGGGAGAGGTCAGCAGAGGCAGCATGCACATAACCTTGTCCTGGGTGATGTCCTCTTGATCATGGCACCTCCTCTGTCACGTTATATACACACATAGGTCTCTTTCTCCATTGTAATGGGGAGTCATAGGCAATAAATTGTTCAAAAAAGTGCAGAAACTGACTCCCTCCTGTCGTGGGTGTGAGATTTGGTACGTAGCTCATTTGATATCAGTCTTGGTTTCCATAAGCCTAGCTGAGAGTCCAAGGGAACTGCTGCTCTGGCAATTAAAAAGATGGAGTGGTGCTTACATAAGGGGATGGGCTTTTACATTTATTTTGATCTAATATTTATTTTAGGTTACAGATAGCTGTCAAAGTTTGAAAACCAGTAGTTTGCCCTTAATTATTCCTCAGGACACGCCAGGTCTTTAGCAATGTAATATTGTTCATATAAATGATTTGGTGCCAATTGTATTTAGCACTGTCCATGTGATTAGATCACTCAGGATGGAGATGGAGGTAAACAGGATTACAGAGACAACACAGTAGACTGTTTCCACTCCTGGGTGTCTGTTCCTGGTATTGGTGTGTTTTTAACTATGCTTCTTCAGCCACGTACATGCACGTGTGGGTGCATTTCCCACGTCTATCAAATCTCTGTGGAATTCTAATCTCTCCCAGCTCCAAAGGAGCCACACTTGAGCTGTGACCTCATTTGAATTGCCAACAATTATCCTATTAGTGTGAAGAGGTGTATCTCTACATCTAAGGCAGGACTGGGTGCAGGAGGTGGGCTGGAAAGATCAATGGTCTCTTCTTGGTTGACAGCACCCAGACAAAACCCTCTCTCAGACAAGCCAGCCCTCCTACACCTGGAAAGAGGAATCACTGCAAAAAGAATCACAGGGAAGCGGCCAGCTCTTCAAAGCAGAGCTGACCACCTGCGCCAAAAACACGCCCAACTGATGCGCCACGCATAGAGAAAGACGCATAGCACGCAAATCACTGTGTAATGTCAAAGAGAAAGAGTTTAACATGTCTTTATCACAGGACAAATTTAATCTCAACAAGCAAGTCAAGTCACCTTTATTTATATAGCACTTTTAACAATACAGATTGTCAAAGCAGCTTTAGTATTAAATAGAAAAATAGCATGTAATGCAAAAGGACAATAGTTAACACTCAGTTTTCAGTTCATCATTGATTCAATGATGCCATCGTCCAGCTCAGTTCAGTTCGAATAGTATCTGTGTTAGTAATAGTACACACTGCAACACCAGTACATCTTACAGTAAAACACCTTAACAGCTACACACAGTGTTACGTGCTTGGACATAACTTGTATCTTTGTGTTGCATCTGAGTGGGATTTTTAACTCAGTGTGCAAATGAATGTGAGTGCTCTATTTTTTCACTGCAAAAAAAAAAAAAAGGCTTATCTTACTTAGCATTTTTGTCTTGTTTCTAGTAATATAACATATATATATATACACAATTCTTAAATCAAGATGCTTTTACTAGATAAGCAATGACGTAAGATATTTAGTCTTGTTTCCGGCGGAAAAATTAAATGAAGTGCTTTTTGCTTAAAATAAGTAAAATTATCTGCCAGTGGGGTAAGTAAAATAATCTCACTAAATAGACTAAATATCTTGCGGCATTTTGATTATCTAGTAAATGCATCTTAATTTAACATATATATATATATATATTTTTTTTTTTTTTTTTTTTTTTTTTTTATATATATATATATAACAAAAATACTAAGTAAGATAAGCCTTTTTTTGCAGTGTTGCTCGTTGCTCCATTGTATGGAGCATTAGTCTTTGGTACTTAACAACAGAGACAATCAATCAAAGGCACCTTGAATATACACACGCAATACCAATCACTGTGCCTGGGAACCTTGCGATATGACTGCAGTAGGAGCTGTTTGAAGCCAGCTGTCACAACCTGACAGGCTGTTGTTTTAGAGGCCTTTGGTATGGCCAAGGGGCCGATGGGAGAAAAAAAGCGCCAGGAATTTGTGCAAGTCAGGACCTAACAGTAAATCCTTCGTCCACTTCCTGTCCCTCGCTGCAGATGGAGGGGAGAGCGGGAAAGGCACAATGGCCAGGAGAGGGACCAGGGAGAGGCCCATCCGCACACGGTACTGGCATTTGGATACTTTAGACATCACCAAACACTTCTGGAGAAGCCTTTAATTCAACACAACACACTTCTCACCTGCTACAAATACTGACCCTGGTAACCACAGTTCCAACCAAAATACCATAGTCACTAAGGTGTACAAAAAATAGGGGGTGGAGTGCAGGATTGTTGTGGCATATCTAAACACCAAAATATCACAGAGACCTGAGGGCAGAGTCTTTTTTTTGTATTTATTTATGTGTTGTTTTTTTTTTGACTTGGACTTGTAAGAAATCATGGTCACACTTTATTTTAATGTCCAGTTTTCCCAAGTATACTTGCAGTAGTTCCACTGTAGCATGATCAGTATATCTTGAGTTGGACTTCAGCACTACTTCAGCATAATTAAAGTGCATTAAGCACAAAATTTGTTGTTCCAATTTAGTAGACTTTAAGTGTACCAGTTTAGTATACTAAAAGTAGAATTGCAGGGTATTTTTATTAAGCACTTAAATATGTAAAAGCATTCGTAGTATACTTAGCATAGAAAATGCTAAAAAAAAAAAGAAGACTGTTCTCGTGAGTGCGGATCATGATCTTTTATACTAAGTAACTTAACAGATTGACGCACCAACATAAAAAGATCAAGTGATGGAAGAGTGCGGTGCAAACGGTGTTGTAGTATACTTAGCATGAAATAAATGCATTTCAAATAGATTTTAGCATATTTATTTTTCACAAGGTCGGTAAGATAGATCTTAAGTTAAGGTATTGGGCAGGATTAGGGATGTAGAATATGATCATGCAGAATATGTACTTTAATAAACAGCCAATATGTTGATAATAGGCATGTTAATAAATAACTAGTTAATAGTGAGAATTGGTCCATATACTAAAGTGTTATCGAAATCACCCAGAAAATAAAGCAACCATATAGCAATGCACTAAAACACTGTGGCATTTGTATAGGAACACCTTGACATTGTGGCATGTAGTTTTACAGGCAGACAGGGTCACTGATAAGGAGGAAACTGGACCTTTTGTCCCAGGTGCTGACTTGAAAGGGGCCTGGAAAGTGATCGCGATTTCAACCAAGTGACCCCCTGAATGCAGTTCCAATGAAGGTCTTAACGCCATCTCACCAGGAGCAGGTAATGAAAGTTTTGTACCAGAGCCGCCAATTTCTTACTTCAGCTTTGAAGACAAGTTCAACAGATTGTACAGTTACAGCAGCTATGTCTACTAATATTAAAGGTAGGGATGGGCAATATGGGCTTAAAAATATATCACGATAATTTCTGGTATTTATTGCGATAAGCACATCAGTAACGATAATTCAGGGAATCTTATGCATCCACAAAAAAAAAAAAAAAAAAAAGAAATCCTATTTCTTCAGAGAAAAAAGTATTATATTTCCTATTTTTACCCAGAATAGGGTATTGTGAGGATTACTGAGTACACATGTAATGTAATGGCTGTTTAAATCATACTGGAAGCCTGATGGCGCCTTGCGCAGAAACTCCACATATGCATCACTGAAATAATAGCACTGAGGACGCTACAGGAAATCCCTAATATGGGAATAGTTATCCAGTTATCACTGAATAAAATGCAGATAGAGAAATTTTCAATGAGGAAACTTAAAGACAATAAACATACGATTACGACAATATATGGTTTTTCTGTGTTCTTCAAGCAATCTTGGGTATTTTTATAAGGATAAAGTATATTTATAATGCAATGCTAATCGACATAACCTTTATCACTGTATATACTACAAAATATTATGATTTCTGCTTCATTCTGTGATATGAAACCACATCTGATCACAAAAAATTTTTTCAAATACTTGACTTGTGTTAAGTTAATTTGGAAAAAAGGCTTGTCAATAAATAATATCTTTGTTGGACAACAGGTTTGTAAACAGGCTCATACACATGCAGAACTGTACAGTCATGGGCAAAAGTATTGGCAGTGACAAAAACAATTGTGTTTTGCAAAATTTGCTACTTAAGCTGTTGTGGTGTTCATTCACATTGTTTCTACAAGTATTGGCAGTGACATAATCTAGAAACAATGTGAATGAACACCACAACAATTTAAGCAACAAATTTTGCAAAACTAATCTAGAAACTCACCACCAATACTTTTGGCCGCGACTGTATAGCACACGTGCTATGGTAGTACATTTATTCAAGGCTCAGACCGATTTATTGTTTTTATTGTCGCACTGTACAGCCCTGACCAAACCAGTTCCAGACTGTAGAAGTAGCACATCCTTTAGCGATATACTCCTCCTCAATTTCACGTCTGTCTTCCGCCATGTCCCGCACTGAAATATGTCAACAACTAGACTTTATCATTAGTATCCCGGGAAGACTTATTCTTATCATGGGGACAATTTTTACTGGTATATATTGCAAACGATAAGATATTGTCCATCCCTAATTAAAGGTACATTTACCATGGTACTTTTTGTAATGAACATAATACACAATAAAAAGGATGCAGCGAGCTTTGATTGTGATTCGTAAAAGCACACAAATGTTTTAAAGCACATTTAGATTATGAGTGCATAACTGGAAGCAGAAGTGAATGTGGAGTACTTTGTGTTCCCAGGACAGACTCTGACTCCTCTCTGCTGTCAAAAACACATTAGCACTGACAGCTGCTTTGTGTGAGCAGACGCAGAGAGGAAACAAAGATATAAACACATAACCCCATGCTCTGTACTACGAAGGAGCATGTAAACACAAGACATTCAACCCCAGTACCCCCCAACCCCACGAGCGTACACAGTCACACACCAACTCACATGTAATCTAATAAGACATCATTTAGAATTATAGCCAAAAATATCACAGTTACACTGATCTGAAGTTTGTCTAAGGGCTAGGAAGATTCTCGAAGGCTTACCAGTCCAAGCATAGGAACAAATTGTGAAATATGACTATTTTTAATGGCATCATGACAATCCTATATGCTTTTAGAAAAACTAACCCAAGACTTACACAATCACAAACAAATATTTGACTAATGCATTGCAAGCAGTCTTGGTATAGTTGACATGTATTCTTTAAGCTGTGACTTTAAGAATGAAAAAAAGCTTGAGTGTGTTGAATTGCCACTGGGCAGTTATGAGAGAGATCACTTTGATTGGCTGTACACAAAGAGAAAAATGAAAGTGATGAAAACAAGCAAATATCAATGACAAGAAGACAAACAAAGAAGGCTCTTTTAATTTGACATCTTCATCTTATTTGAGTACTCCAATATGTTTTTAAAATTGCATTTGGTCATAACAACATGACCGTCTGGAATGAAGTAAAGACCAACATAATTCATGTTCAAAATGGTAAGCCACTGCTGCATTGTTTACACTTTGTAGTTCCCTTTTTGAATGAAGAATACAGACCTCTGCGACCTACTGGTATGGAAATATATTTCCTCTCACACAGGCGCAGGACATACATACTAGTTGGCTGTTGGCGCTAGACATGTAATGTCTTGAAGTGCAACTTTTTGGCCAATGTGGAGGCAAAGCAATATGATAACGCAGACACCTTTGCCAGAGCTAGTTTTTTGATGGCAACTTGGTGTTTCACTCCCTTTGCATTACTGTAGCAGTAACAATGTCAGAACTCTAAGGGGTGATAGAGTATCCTTCAGATTAAAGGGCAATTAAACTGGACAGGTTATTATTCAACTCAGCAATTAGCATGTCAACTGTTTATCTTTGCTCAGCAAGATTTTCTCCAAACTTTTGCTTCACAATCACAGGTAGAATAGAAAGTCAACCGCAGAAGAAGGCAGAAGGGTGATGAGTGAAATTACTTAATTTCGATGCCATTTTCATTTCTTTTAAATAATGTGTAAAAGTGTTAATGTAAATTCTCCAATGCTGGCTTCATACAAAGTTAACTATAGACATTTGCAGGTTGATTTCACTGAAATCTGTATAGGGTGGCTACATTAGACTTTCATACGCATGTGAATTCTGGGGAGATTTTTACCCTGCACACAAAAGAACAAGTTTGGTGAACTCTGAGCCCTAAAGCCTGACATAATATCCTGGTTGTTCTACGCATGTATGACCGTAGCTTAACCCTTTGGTTTTACCAAAACACTGATTTGTTTCTGAGTTTCAGCATTGTGAACCATGTGGTTTAAACTAAAAACCAAGTTATATGACAATAGCAAATGTTTAGTAATCTGTTTGGTGAATATATATTTTTGTCTAAATTATTATTGTGACTGTCTGGTATCACTTTGAGACTCTTTACAAGAGACAGTGGGAACAAAAGTCCTGTGGTAGAATAATTTATAATATTCCCACTTGTCTACAAATCTTGAGTATTTAGAGCGCCAGGCGCAGCTGGATTATCTGTGGGGCCCCCACACGCTTCTCTGGCCTCTGACCAGGCCCTGGAGATCAGACCGGCCCCCGAGCGTACTCCTCTATGGCTTCCACCCACAGCACCTGACAAATATATTTTGCAGAATTTGTGTCTAATCCACACTTCCAAGTAGAGATCCCATTACGGCTTGACTTGAGTGGCCCAGCTGTTCAAACACAGTGATTAATTAAAGGAATTCTGTTTGTAAAACAATCCAACGCACCCCCCCTCAGGAGAGCCTGGCTGGAAGCATTGCTGCAACTCCAGCAGCGTCCCATTGGCTGGTCTCCTCGCATTAAAGCCGACGCTCCCCGAGGTGTCCCACATTAGCAAGACAAACACTTCAGAGCCGAGTGGGGGAGGAGGTTGCATGGATGGGTCTGAACTGGGGCAGGTGAGCTCTCATGTTGCAGATTACGAGCTGGGGTCACTCTCGTGAGCAGTGCAGGTGTGCGCTATTCATCACACTGAGAGTCATGCTTAAAATCCCATTAGACTTGAATGCGTGCTGACCGGCTTTTACAACAGCCTGCGGCACGGCTGCTTCGAGCACCCCATTGCACTCCGCATCCTGGAAATATTAAAAGGCCAACAGGCTGCCACACTAAACACATGAAGAGCCGGAGATGGGGCTAATGATGTGAAGACTTAAACCTACTGCAGTATGCACTTGATTGTGAATTAATGCTCGGATTCGCCTACTAAAAATATTGAAGGTAAAGTTAAGCACTGAAATGCTTAATATGCAGAATCAACTATAAGTAAGACATTGGTTTACTGACTTCCTGAAGAGTGGAAATGCTTCAGCCAATGCCTCAACCTGTTTGGGAAACAATCTTAGTTTTTTTTTAATTGCATTTGATGCTGCTGGTAGCAAAGTAATTACACATAGTGCTTTTCCACCAACATGAATCAATGCCATTTCTTGAACTGTTTTGTACATTTCCACCACATGAAAGAGGTTCCAAAAGGGGTCTCGAATGGAGCCAGGTGAAACTTTGTATATTTAAATATATCAAACTGTGCACAGATGGCGACTCACATGAGCTGTCAGTATGCTAGAATCACTCCTGGTAGGCTACTACTACTACAAAAAAAAAAAAAAAAAAAAAAAACCCTCTCCTGGCCAAGACCTGGAGGAGAACAGATTCTAGCTCCAGAACACAAACCATTCTGGTGAGCAAGGACAGATTGATGAATCTGTCACATTATGAATAATGATTATTTGTAGCACAACCCTGTTGGGTGAGTGCTCTTATTACCACAATGTTGTAAATTAGGTTTTTGTTACCATAAATGTCATGACACAACCAAGCTGATGGCCAGGCTCTTGCTGAGTGTTTTTCAGCCATGTTGGCACTCGTTGGACCACCATCCGTGGCTTTTCAGCTAATTAAGCATCCTGTCAGTGAGGGAGATCACTCTGATTGATCGTTTGGCTTAGCAAACCAGTGCATGAAAAGAAAAACGAAAGTGACGTTAGCAAGCAAAAGTCGAGGTCAAGATAGCAAAGACAGATGGCTCTTCTCATTTTTCACTGAATCTGTCTCTAGTGAGTAAGATTGGTGTGTAAATAGTAAGTAAGTGCTGATTTGTTTATTTGCAGTCTTTCTGTTTTCCATTTTTTTAATGACAAATCCAGACAACTGCCACCTGCTGGAATGGAGGGTAATTTCCTCGGAACATAGGCTACATGGTAGTTAGCTGTAGGTTTTGTGGTCTGTTCAAGAGTAACTTTTCGGCTCAGATGTAGAGGTTTGATATGTATGGGCCTTAAATACAGAAGCAACACTAAGATCACATGAACTGAAGTGCAGAACCCCTGATGGGCCTCCACCACTTCAATAGCATGGAACGTAAATGTGTACAAACATAGTGTCTACAATAGCTTTGTTATCTCTCCTTAAAATAAAGAAACTTCACATATTGTTCATTCTGTTTAATATGTTACTTAATAAAGCTGCCCTTGGAATAAATTTATTGTATAATTAACATACTTTTAACATTAAAGCATGGCAGCTACTAAATAGCATTTTGGAAAACTACAGAAATTTCATTGGTTCTCATCAATTATTATTGAAAAATTATGCAGAAAATAAAATGAGAACTGTCGGTTGGCAAAACTGTTGCGATACACTGAGTGTGTCGCAGTTATAAAATCAACACATTTATTATGAGTTTGTATGTAGTAGAGGGACTTTCTCCAGGTCCCACAGTCACAGAATAGTACTGAAAGCAAATGTAAAGGTAGTTATGCCACTGTGTAAGAAGATTTGCATGGAAGGTAATCAATGATAATGCATGTACAGAGGCACTAATACAAATAATCATTGTTCACAATGATCTACCATTTTGTTTTAAATAATACAACATTTGGTATTTTAATGACACTGACCTCAAAAGAACCTATTTAGTTATATATAGACGTTTTTTTTCTTCTTGTTATTCTACTCTGATATCGATGAATTATATGCACTCTTGCACTCAATTTAGTGATCAATATCTGACTAATTATTCCAGTGAACCACAGTAGGAATTATGTGTCTTTCTCCTCTCTCTCTCTCTCTATATACAGTCCCTGACAAAAGTCTTGTCACTTGTGTACAAATTGACCTGAAGTGCCACTGAAATATATTTCTAATCAAGATTTTTTAAAAAGTAATGGCTCATTTTAATCCCAACAGCTTTTGTAATAATATTTCAGTGCAAAACGAAACTGTCAAAAAGTATTCTAATATTCACAACTTGGTAAAGCCCATTGATTCAATTTTTGCAAAGACATAAGTGTTGTCGCCTTGTCATATGAGCTTCACCTGTGACTAATAATGTATCAATTAGGTCTCAGGTGTGTAATAAAAAACAACCCCAGTACACTAGACCTCTGCAAACATGCCTAAGATTCACCCTGACTACTAAAGTTTTGATTATCAAGAGGCTGAAGACCAGATCCACTGCTGATGTGGCAGACACCTTCAATGTGTCTCAGCCTCAAGTACAGAGGATAAAAAAAACATTTGAAGACACTGGAGACATTTTTGACAAGCCCAGGTTAGGCAGACCCCGCAAGACAACTGCTTGAGAGGACCGTTTGTTGGCTCGAAAATCCAAGGCCAGCCCATTTTCCACTGCAGCAGAGCTCCACAAGACCTGGTCACCTGAAGTCCCTGTGTCAGCCAGAACAGTTTGTCGGATTCTGTCTCGAAATGGCCTCCATGGTCGAATCAGTACCCAGAAGCCAGCACTAAACAAAAGACAATTGAAAAACTGTGTGGCATTTGCCAAGGCCCACAGCCTGCTAAAAGGATGGACGCTGGAAAAGTGGCAGAAGGTGGATTTTTCTGATGAATCTTCTGTTGAATTACACCACAGTTGCTGCAAATATTGCAGGAGACCTACTGGAGCCTGCATGGATCTGAGATTCACCCAAAAAACAGTGAAGTTTGGTGGCGGAAAAATCATGGTCTGGGGTTACATCCAGTTTGGGGGTGTGCGAGAGATCTGCAGGGTGGAAGGCAACATCAATAGTCTAAAATACCAAGAAATCTTAGCTACCTCTTATATTCCCAACCATAAGAGGCCAAATTCTGCAGCAGGATGGTGCTCCATCGCATACTTTCCATCTCCACATCAAAGTTCCTCAAGGCGAAGAGGATCAAGATGCTCCAGGATTGGCCAGCCCAGTGACCAGACATGAACATCATTGAGCATATGTGGGGTAGGATGAAAGAGGAAGCATGGAAGACGAAACCAAAGAATATTGATGAACTCTGGGAGGCATGCAAGACTGCTTTCTTTGCTATTCCTGATGACTTCATCAATAAATTGTATGAATCCTTGCCAAACCGCATGGATGCAGTCCTTCAAGCTCATGGGAAGTCATACAAGATATTAAAATTTGGATCTCACAGCACCACTACTTATTTGCTGACATATTTTTGCAGTAAATTTGTCTCAATTTCTGTATAGGCGACAAAACTTTTGTCTTGCCAAAATTTGACCTTTCTGTCTTGATTAAATGATAAATCTTTTTTCAGTGAAACTAATTTATTTCAGTGCATTAAACATCATTTGGGAGGGTTTTAGCTTTTCATATGAGCCATTTCTAACACCAATTGATTAATTAAAAGTCAGGTTAATAGCAGGTGTTTCTACAAAATAGATAAGTGACAAGACTTTTGTCAGGGACTGTATATAAAGAAAATAATTTTGAATTGTACATACAGTATTTTAAAAAAGTGACATCTATTTAATCATTCTCTTGCTTTAAAAACCTGACTAAAATCCACTGAATCAGACAATGAACCAACAATGATTGAACTATTACCCAAACATTACAAAATACCAATAGTTACTTATTTTTTTATTATTAATCAATAACTTATTTTTCTTCATTATTTAAACCCCATTGAAGTTAGTCTGGAAACCATATATACAATTTTGCTATAGTATCACTCAAGTTTCCATGTGCCTTGTAATAATCACACATTTTATTGTATAATAATTTTGTTTTTACAA
Organism: Cyprinus carpio; assembly: GCF_018340385.1. NCBI lineage: Eukaryota > Metazoa > Chordata > Actinopteri > Cypriniformes > Cyprinidae > Cyprinus > Cyprinus carpio. Next base: position 24,426,094 of record NC_056613.1, read on the forward strand.
ATATCTTTTTTAAAAGTGAATAATTTCTCAAAATTTACTTTCCTCTTGCCATTGGGCACAAACTCTTAAATGGAGGTATAAAAGCCAAAAACTCTAAGTAAACAGCAATCCAGTTCTGGAATCAGGCGATTCTGAGGGTCACATCAGTCCCATGGAAGACTGTGCTGCTCTGTGAAGACTGTGTGCTGTGTGGTTATGGTGTTGTGTTATTCTTAGGTTAATATAGGTGATATGGGCCCAGCATAGCATGTGAACAGGAAGAGTCTGGTCTGTAAACGCTTTAAATTTTTTGTCTTGAGGTGCGGCTGCATTTATGTCCACAGTGTTAACAAAACCAAGCTGGAGTTTGACATTTATGTGTATAAATATAAGAATGAGTGAGTTCAGGTTTACATACACAAACCAACAGATCAGCAACAGACGTCCTGGACAAAACGGTGGAGGAACAGAAAAAACATCTCAGATGATCTAAGTTAAAGATCCTATCACTGTTCCCATGATTAACCGATTCCATAATTGATTCCCGTCATTGGTTGAATCAGAAGTTGACCTGTTGCGAAACTCTAAAAAAACTGCATCAGATTCACTGACACACTAGAAAGTATTTGAACATCCCCCCTTAAAGCTATAGAGATTCGAGTGCTAGATATGCACACATCTCACCCAAGTCCAAATACTCACAAGTACCTCAGCGTTGTGAAACACATGGACAATATTGAATGGGAAATCATTAATATTAAAAACTGGATATTTTGGTTTGTATCTGTCAAGTTTCAAATAAATAAACAAGGAAAAAGTATTTCAGTTACTGTATTATACAAAAATAGAGTAAGATTAATCTTCGTCTTAGATTACAAGATAAAACCAGCATGCAAGTGTAAATTTATCCATATAGAGATACCTGATCTTTATATAAAGATATTGATGCTAAATGTTTGGATTAGTAATTTTGAGACTTCTCTCATTTAAACATGAGTAATGACAAAGACAGAGGAAAAAAAATAGTTATTTCCCTAATATAAAAGCAAAGTTAAATGAGACATTTATAATTATAGGTTTGATGGGATGTTTGAAGTTAATTGAAATTAAATGTTGTTGGTTCAGGTTCACTTTATTTGTACCCATAGGTAGACTAGGTATGCAGTGTTATGAGTTCTCAGATCTTCCACATTTTACAGACACCACAAACATTAAACAACATATATGATAAAAATGCTTTAAGGTTCCCAGCATCACTAAAAAAAAAGAAAAGAAAAATTGGTTCCTAAGACCTATCCTTATTCAACTGGGTAATAGCTGCTGGCACAAAGTTGTTTTTATACCGCTTAGTTCTACAATACGGAAATACAAATCTACGTCTAGATGGCAGAAGTTTAAATTCATTGTTCAAAGGATGAGAGTCATCATTTAGAATTGAGTTGGTTCAGCTAAGAGTCAATGATGGTCCCAAGGTATTTATGAGATTGCACAGATTCTATTTTCTGACTTTTAATAGATGTAACTTCATGTGGGTGGGCTTGTTTCCTAAAATCAGGTAAGTTTGATTGGAGGTAGGACTCCTCACACCACTTTATAAAGTCATCAATAATCAGGCCATGACTGGTCTCATTGCCCTGAAGCTTACTAACAATAACAGTGTCATCTGCATACTTTAAAATGGTCCTGTTTTCCCACTTGCTCTGACACATATTTGTGTAGAGAATAAATAACAGTTAACAGTTGACAGTTAAAAGTTATGAAATTGATCATTCTGTAATGGCTGTTAGAACGTGGGTTTAAAAACAAAATCACAATAGTCTGGCAATTTGCAGTCAAAAACTATCAAAAATAATTTAAATATATTGTTGTATTTTAAATAAAAAATAATAATAATGTAACAGAGGTATTGGCAAGAGCCTTGAGAGTACTTAAAAGATTATTTTATTATTATTATTATTATTATTATTATTATCATTATTATTTTTATTTTACCAGTCGTCCAACACAGAAATATTTTTATGTATTTTATGTATTTTGCTGTAAATTTATCTACTATTAGGAATGTTTAGATATATTTATTGGGAAAAATATTTATTTATTTATTTTTTATTTTTTTTATTTTTATTTATTTATTTATTTATTTAGTCAGGGCAGGAAAAGTTTGCTTATCATCCATAATGGTATGTGAAGAACACTAGGACTGTTCTTCAGTAAAATCTACAGTCCATTAAATATCAGTATGATAAAACAGAAAGAAAAGAAGGAAAAAAAAACAGATTTACGTTGTGATTAGACTCTCTCTGAGACAAAACATTTGACATTTTCAACAAATTAAACTCCAATACAAAAGAGAGATGTCATGGGTTAGGGTGCAGATGTGTGAGCAGCATGTTGGCAAGATAAGGTATCAGCTTTAATGTTCTTTGAACCAGGTCTGTATGAAATCTTGTAAGAGATTTAGAACAACCAGCCTGTTGTTTTGGAGAGCAAATATATTCCAGATTTCTGTGGTTAGTGTTCACATTTCTCAGCTTTCACATATGGTTGAGTCTGTAATAGGCCAGACGAGACCTGAGAACATGTGTTCCTGCATGGAGGACCAGTGTTTCAATATATCATCTATAAACACGATCACCAACTTACTGAGAAAAACCTTACTGATGAAGGATTGGAATAGGATTATTATAGTTAACTAAATCCATTAATAAACACTTACTTTACTTAGTGAACTTTCACAAATAAAATACATAAAAACATAGACTTATTAAATGTCCACCAAGACAAAACTATGTCAAATCTATGTAAAATAAAAATGTATTTAAAAAAAACATACTCGGTTACTAGCATAATCTCGATTCCCTGATATACGGGATCGAGTATTGCATCATTAAGACGCTATGGGGAAAATCCTTTTTCTCCAATACTGAAGCCTTTTCAATAACACAGTTTAATAAAACGAAGCAATGGTGAGGCAGCGGTGCTGCATGAGCCTATGGCCATGAAGCCCACCAAAGACTGCCAATGAAGAAGTTAAGAAGTTAAAGCAATCCTGGGGCATGTAACAGCCAAACCCTACACAGAGCTAGTCCACTTTGTGGCCAGTGTGTGCCAACTATGCAGAAAGGACCCTAGCCTGTAAGGCAGGGACATCCAGATTATAGAACCTAGCAAAGGTGGACAGCGAGGCCCAGCCGGCCACTACACAAATTTCTGCAATGGACACACCGCTAGACCACACCCAAGATGAGGCGATACATTTATACATTACATATATGTATTTAGCAGATGCTTTTATCCAAAGCAATTTACAGTGCATTCAGGTTAACACATTTTTTTTACTTAACATGTGTTCCCACAACCTTTTGCACTGCTAACGCAATGCTGTACCACTGAGCCACAGGAACACTACGCCACAGGAACACTACATGCCTCTTGGAGTGGAGTGGACTCGTACTCCAATGCAGTCCCAAGGAAGAGTATGCTAGCATAATAGCATCAATTAACCACCATGAAAGTCTTTGCTTCGTAACCGGATACCCCTTGGTGCGGCCACCAAAGCAAAAAAAAGAGTTGTTCTGACTGCCTAAAAGGGGCAGAATGCTCAAGTTAAATTCTCAGCGTCCTGACGGGGCAGAGTAAATTCAACTCCTGGTCCTCATCTGAGGGAGGAAGCACAGAGAGTGTAATGACCTGTGCTCTAAATGGAGTGGAGAGCACTGTAGGTACATAACCATGCCTTGTTTTAAGGATGACTTTAGAGTCACTGGGTCCAAACTCAAGACAGGTAGGGCTCACAAGGAGCACTTTAGAGTCACTGGGTCCAAACTCAAGACAGGTAGGGCTCACAAAGAGAACCTTCAAACCTCCCATTTGCTTGACTGATGCTAAAGCCAGTAGCAGAGCAGTTTTCAGCGACAGGGGCTGAAGGCTGATTGACTGTACCGACTCAAAGGGAGGGCTCTTCAGAGCCATCAGAACAGTGGGCAAATACCAAATAGGGACAGTGAGGTGTCGAGGGGGGTTCAGCCTTCTGGACCCCATCAAAAAACGGATAACTAAGTTGTTTCGGCCCACTGGTTGGCCAGCTATAGGAGTGTGTGAAGCTGCTACAGCTGCTACATAGACCTTGAGCATAGATGGGGAGCGACCCTTATCCAGCAGCTCTTGCATGAAGGACAATATCAATGATATGTCACAGGAGGATGGGTCTTTGCCGTAGGTTGTGCACCAGGTGGAGAAGACAGACCATTTAAGGGCATAGAGGCATCTTGTAGATGGTGCTCTAGCCTGAGATATAGTATTTAGAACGCTCTTGGGAAGGTCTGCAGGCTCCCATCGAGAGGCCAAATGTGCAGAGCCCACAGCTCAGGCTGGGGGTGCCATATCATCTTCCATCACCTGAGAGAGGAGGTTCTGTCTGTTGCAGTGAGCAGCTAAGACAGCTCCGAGAACCAGTGTTGGTTCCTCCAGAGTAGGGCCACTAAGAGAACATTTTGTTCTCTTTCCTTGATTTGCCTAATTACCTGCGGGATCAGTGCAATCGGGAAAAAAAGCATAAAAAAGGAGGATGGGCCTGTCCTTTGAAAAATAAGTTGGGCAATAAGAGTTGTCTTTTGAGGTGAAGAGGTCGATCTCTGCCTATCCAAAGATCTCCCAGATTCTTTGAACCATTTGCGGATTGACCATCCACTCCTCTGAGGGGAAACTGTTCAGTGATAGCATGTCTCTGTCGTTGCTCTAAGCAAACCGAAGTTGGGCTGGGCCAATTCCAAGAGGCGGTCTACTAGGATGAAGAAGTGCTTTCACAAGAGCCCTCGCTGGCAATTTATGTAGGACACCACGGTCATGCTGTCTGAGCAGACTAGAGCATGGTATCCCCACACGTCTGGTAAGAAGGTGTGAAAGGCCCGACACACTGCCAGCATTTCCAGGCAGCTGATGTGTAGGCGACTTTCCTCTTTCGACCAATGGCCGAAAGTTAGTTTGCCCTTGCACAGAGCGCCCCAACTCGTGTTGGAGGCTTGTGTCAAGACAACCTTCCTTCTGCAGACCATATGCAGAGTCACACCTTGTTTCATCCACTGAAGATTTTTCCAAGGGGCCAGAGCTGCCAGCAGGCCTGGTTTACCTTGAGACGTAGGCGTCCGTGACGGTCTGCGTGGAAGGGATCTCATGGTTTCACCCAGCATTGAAGGGGCTGCATACACAGCAGGCCCAGCTGTATCCCTGGAGAAGCTGAGGCCATGAAGCCCAGCATTCTCTGAAACTCCTTGAGAGAGCGAGAGGTTCCGGGTATGAAGGAAGCCGTGAGCCGCTATATGACCAGTACTCATTTGGGCTGAGTGGAAAACTGCTCCCAGGAATGAAATTCATTGGCTGGAGGACAGTGCGCTCTTGGCAAAGTTGATCCTGAGTCCCAGGCATTCTAAGCAGCTGAGGAAGAAGGATCTGTGAGATGGCAGCTCGGCCTCTGACTGGGCTAAGATGAGCCAGTCATTGAGGTAATTCAGAATACGGATTCCCATCTGCCTCAGAGGGGAAAGAGATGCATCCATGCACCTCGTAAAAGTTCCAGGAGCCAGGGACAGTCCGAAGGGAGGGATTGTGTATTGATATGCCACTCCCTCGAAGGCGAATCTAAAGAATTCCCTTTGATGGGGGGCTATCTGGATGTGTCTTTCTTTAAAGTATTGAAAGGGAACTATATAGATGTATTACAAATTAATAAAGAAAGTAAAAAAAAAAAAAATTCTGAAATTAAAATCAAAATCTAATCTAATTCAAAATATTAATAAAACCTATAATAGTATCTTAATGATACGATCACATTTCTCTGTCTTGTGTAGGTTTCATAAGTTAAGGTTATGTCTTTATTTTGTAATTCCTCATTCTCATAGTCTTGTTTATGGTTTTATGTCCCATGATTTGTTTCACTCTTGTTGTCATGGTCTGATTGTTTTATTGACTTCTCTTGTTTTATATTGTTTAGGAGTTCTGTTCTGTCATTGGTGGATTATATCATGTGTACCCCATAGTTTGGCTTATTTAAGCCATCATGTTTGTCATGTTCTGCGTGTCAGGTCATTATTTATTGTCTAGCTCATAGTTTGTTATTCATGTTTGAGTTTGTTTTGAACCCTTGTCTGCTTCAGGCCAGCAATGTTACAGATAATAACATAACACTGGTTTGAAACAGAGAGGGGCAATTACACAGGTCAGGAACAAAGTGAAGTTAATGCAGTCATCTATCCTCTTCTGAGTAAAAGATCTCGTTTTGGTCACACTAAAGGCCAGATCTACTAAACAGGGAATATAAGCATGAGATCACAATCCAACAAAAGTGGCAATGGGAGAGGAAAGTTCTGACAGTGAACAGAATAAAGATGTGGCTAGATCATTTGCATAATGACCAACAGCAGGGCAAATTAGCATAGAGTAGGAGTAAATACAAGCATCCCACACATTATTGATTAAGAGAAACAATTTACACATCACAGACACACATATACATACATGAGTATTAGGTATGTTCCCCTTTAAGAATGAAAGTTGTTGTTGATGCGCTGTTCTGGTGCAGAAATAGAATAAAGGCCTGGGTATACTTCACTTTCCATTCTGTCTCGTGCACAGCCGCATTCCACACAGCTTTCAAAGCATACTCCTCAGTGGATGAGCGCAGATTTAGGAGTTTGACATATGCGCAGTACAATTGTTTGGACCTCTCCATCACAGCTGCCTTTTTCTTGTGCATGCACTGTTGTATGCACACTGTCTGTGCTGTCTCAAAAAATTGCCTGCACACTGTCCCAGAGCCCTCCTGATGACGAAAATGACATAATGCACATGGTGCGCAGATATGGACAGCCGAAATATACTTTGGCCTTAAGTGCGACCACTGGGTCTTCAGTTGCAATCCTGTCTTCACTTATCTTTGCGATGTCTTGGTTTTAAGTTGAGTTCCATTGGCATTGGAAAAACTGGGTATAGTGCAATGCTCTAACAGTCCTTGGGCATCACCCCTCCACATGGTCCCCAGAGAGGATGGCGGCTGCCAGCCATTTGGGGATTAATGATATCACTATGCCAGACTGATAGCCAGTCCCACACATTCAGGATTTTTCCATCTGTCTGCCTGGGAAAACTATTTTCTCAAAAGTGAACCTTATTCGAGGATACCATCATGTTGCCAGTATCCCACAAGAACATCCCAAAGCATCTCCATGGAACAACACCTTGCCCATCTGGAATCTCTTTATTCGCACCTCAGCCAGCATGGTTAAATAATAAACCCTGCCAATTTGGCTTGACAGCAATAGGCATGCATTAACATACTAAAGTCAATGCCATTACAGAGTTTCCCATTACCTTTACATTCCCCTGTAAATTTGTATCACTGCTTCATTTCACAGGCAGCTGCACTCATGAATACCTCTAGGGACCTCTGGGGGACAGCAGGAACAAACATATCACCTGGTCAGAGGAGATGACTAAATAATCATAGCTTCACTGAAACTGGTTTAATCAAAGTTTATGTGGCATGGGTTGAATAAGGATATTCAACATGGGGTTTCAGCTTGTGTGGTGTGTCAGTAGACTAAAGTACAATGGCACATGAAGGCACCATTGGAGCTTTTCAAGGTGCCAGAACAACCATCAGTGTACATCTGAGTTATGGGCAGAGGTGGCTTGAATACTTGGAGTACAGATTCACCATATCACAGCATCCCACCTGCTGGCAAATGGCAAACCACAACCACAAAGAAACAAACATAATACCAGTCCAAGAACTAGGGGAAAACTAAGGGCTTAAATACATTGAACCAAAGGGAGCTAATTAACAAGACACATCTGAACAGAATACTCAAATCAACCTAAAGCTTAGGAAACAAACAGGCAGGGAACTAAGGAGAATTGAGCTAATTAACAACCTAGAACGCTAACTAGAAGCACAGACATTCACAACACAGTGAAACAGATCAAAAACTCTAAACAAACTGAAAACATGAAATGTATATATTGATATTTATTAAATAAACATTAACTGAAATAAAATATAATAAAATATATAAATATAAAAATAAAGCTTAAAGTTTTATTATTTCAGATATTTGTGAATGCAACATTACTCATTTTAATTAAGTATAACTTAATGCCTTAAAATAACAGAAACTAAAATTGAAATATAAATGAATAAAAAAATATATGCCATATATTAACATAGTAATGCCTTATTTTTCATGATCATATACTAGATCCCTTAATCTCTACCCCATACCTAAACTTAACAACTACAGTACCTTACTAACTATAAATAGGCAGTAAATTAGGAGTTTACTAAGGGAAAATTCTGAGTTAATAGTAAATGTGTTCCCAAATCTAAAGTTTTACCATAAAACTACAATATCTAAAAGAATAATAGTAAGGAGTTTGATTATGTTGGGTTTGCTCTCTACATTTTGCAACTTCCTACTCGTGTGGTGGTCAAAACAGAAGATAAGCCTCACACCCCAGGAATCCGTGTCATGCCTTTGTTTGCACTTCACAGAGAAATGTTGTGCTGGAGGTGGGAAATATGATGCCCATATTCATCTTGTATCTGTACAGATAGCAAAGAGCCAAAACCATCTCAGCTTCAGTCACTGTTTTCCTGTGTGCGCTATGTGGGCATTTGCTCCTTTCAACACTAAACTTTGATAAGATGTGAAATAATATGTGATGGATGATGATAAGAACTTGAGGAACTTCTTATCAGAGGCATGAGGGCATTGCCTTCCTGACCCGTATGGCACATTAGAAACATGGAAGAGGTTGGGGCTGATCGTTTCATGTCGTGCAAGGATTCCTGTCTTTGTAGTTTTGTATGAAAACAGTCAAGAGACTGTTTTGGACACAAGCCGTAATTTCTACTCTTTTTGAGCTCCATCCTGGTGTGTGTGTGTGTGTGTGTGTGTGTGTGTTTGCTGTAGACTAAGAGTGGATGAATATTCCAGGCCTCTGTCCTTGGGTGCACCTTTTATTTTTGGATTTGTGTTCTTCCTAAAATGAGCGATTCTGAGCCCAAATGTTAAAGGTGGCTAAGGGAAAGAGCAGATCTTCTGATGAACTGCCAGGCAGCAGATCAACATTTGTGTAGAAAACAGGTTTGGCACAGGCGAAGTAAAGACTACAAGCATTTGTTCCAAATGCATAAATGATGACAATTTTACGAAATCCTTGGTTGCTAGGTTTTTGTAACTCTCTTTTTATGTCTCAAGTCTCAAGATTTTAAAATTTTATACTACTGTAAAATATTATTAAAATGTTATTCTTAACCATGTAAAGACTTAAGAAATAATAAAAAGTCTGATTTTTGGAAAATATTTACATTTTCATGGCTCCTATAGTGTGGTATATTGAGCATATAAAGGAATAACAGCTCGATTTTATCTCAAACTGAGCAAAAATGTGCAATTTGGCACAGATGCTAATATTTATATGTAGAAATTCACATGCTTGTCATATAAATCAATGAGGTCTTTATACCAGTATATCAGATACTTACATAAAATTACATAAATATTAGTCGTCATATTTGCAATATTATGTCTTAGTAAGATGATATTTAAAAGGTCAAAACAAATAATGCAGTTCAAAACAATAAGTGAGAGATGAAAAAAATAAAAGTTCCTTAAAACCTTATGATCGTATTTGATGAATGATCATTAAATGTCTGGATAATCAAGTTGTCACAGTTATGTTCAGTTTAGTTCAGTCTCTGTAGTGTCTGTATTATTTTTTGTTTGATTCTATGGCAACTCATTTGTGACTCATTATGTTCAGGTGTTCATGGTTTAGTTCCTTGTTTACTCTGTGTCTAAATATTCACTGTTATGTTCATTCTGTTGTTGGTTTATGTTGTAATGTATTGGCTAAATATATTGAAATAGTGAGGTTCCTTTAATAAGGCAAAAGACTGGGAGGGGCCTTACTTGTTTTTTTCCTGGGGGGGGGGAGTGGGGTTTTTTTTTCAGTCTTTTCTAGGTACTGGCTGAAGATGTATGTTCTGTTCTGTGTTGCATCGATTTCAGTAAAAGTTTTAGATTACAGTGGTCTCCTCCTTTCATTCAAGTATCTTACTCGGCGACGAGCAGATTCGAACAGACTGTGTGCAGATAAGTTGATGAGACAGCTGTAAATGTGAACAAAAAACACTTCTGTCTTGCTACGATCATGACAATGTTTGGCCGTATCGAAGAGTTTGATGAATGTTTGAGTAATTATTTTAATGAATATATAGAAAACTAGAATGTTATTATATGCAAATGACATTGAGGACGACACAAAGAAACGTTCTGTGCTGTTGAGTGTGTGTTGTGCAAAAACATTATCCACATTACGTTCAGTGCTCGCCCCAACTCAACCCTCTACTGTGACTTATGCAAACACTGTAGCTGCTTTGAAACGCCATTACAGTCCAGCACCGTCAGAGATCGCTCAGCATTTTCGTTTTCACAATTGTAAGCAGAAACCTAATCAAAGCATTTCTAACTACATTGCTGAGCTTCGACATCTCTCTGTGCACTGCACTTTTGGAGATCAGTTAGATGCCATGCTGCGTGATAGAATCATGTGTGGGTTTGTGGATGAGTCGCTACAACAATGCCTACTGGCTGAACCCATGCTCACATTTAAAGAGACAGAGGAAAAGGCATTAGCCGCCGAGACAGCATTGTTAAATGCTCATCTACTTCATCAGCAACAACATAAATTACTGCCTCAAGATGATGTTCATTATGCAGCACATACGCATGCATCAGCACACAAAGTTGCAGCTACAAGTGAATATTAAATGACTGGATATGATGTTTTTTATGTGTGGTGTACGGCACATCTCACAAGCCTGTAAGTTTTCCACTGCTGTATGCCATTATTGTAAAAAAAGAGGACACATTGCTCGGGTGTGTTTAACAAAGACTAAACACAATAGCGACAAGGATTCAGCTAGTGTCACAGGAGAATGACATACAAATATCATAACTCACGACTAGCTGAATGAGTCCTCTGTTTATAGCTCCACTACCGAATCAAAAAAGGGGGGCAGAAGCCATATTTGGCCACTGTTGTTCTGAACACACAAGCACACACAATGGAAGTGGATTCAGGAGCAGCATGCTCTTTTATTATTTAGCATGCTTATCACTCAATGTGGCCCTCTCAACCCCCAAAATGCATACTGACAGTGGAATACTAAAGCAGTGCTTACAAGCAACTTTGAAAGTGAAAATATTTGTAGAAGAATACAGTGTCTTTCTTTGGGGTCAGGGGCCAGGGCACTAGTCTGCTGGGATGAGACTGGTTTGATGCCCTTGGAATATCGGTCGAAGGGTTGCACAGAGTACAGTTTCAGTCCATAGAGGAAATACTGGCTGAATAATCTAAGGTATTTCAAAACATTGGGGTTTGCTGGAAGCCCCAAACTCAGTTGACATTGATTCCACAGTTACACCACGTTTTTTCAAACGTGTTTTTTTTCACCCAGTTCCTTCTGCTTTATGGCCACAGCTTGATGAGGAGCTGGATAAATTGGTGGCTCAAGTAATTTCTGAACCTGTGCGGCATCCAGAGTAGACCACACCCAGAGTAGCTGTAGCAAAAAAAAGATGGGGGCTTGAGAATTTGCGGTGATTATCGTTGTACTGTAAATACGGCTGTTAAGCCTGATGTGTACCCCATACCCACAATGTCTAAACTGTTCTCAAAACTAGCAGGAGGAGTAGTTTTCAACTTTAAGGCTTAATATAATTTAAATGGATGAGTTATAAAAAAAATTCATCCCCCTCACAGTTGTCATGAAGGACAAAATTAGCTATATAGACCTAAACCACTTTTTGTAACAGGCTGTAAACATATTTTTTTTTCTGCTGTAAAGTTGGGCATTTTAACATGTGAGGTCTAGGGGACTGACTCTTTATTGTAGCCAGTCTCTAGCGGCCAGTCGATGAATTGCAGTTTTTGTCACTTTCGTGTTGGTTTCACGAGAGAGACCTAAAGTTGCCGCTTGATTAACACTTTTCCGTGCTCAACGATTGCAGTTTGGAGTTTACACAGCCATTTCAATATTTCAAAGATTTATGGACACCTTGCTCGCAGGAATCCCAGGTGTACCTGGATGACACCCTAATTTCAGGCAAAATCATGAAGGAACACAACACACGGCTAAGAGCTGTACCGAAGTGCTTTGCTGAAGGCGGTTTGCAACTAAAAAATGAGAAAAGTATTTTTGCAGCTACCCAAGTTGAGTTTTTGGGGTTTCATAAGGATGGCATCAAACCAACCTGTGAAAAAGTGGAAGCTATCCAAAAGGCCCCGCCTCCACAAAACAAGACAGAGCTCCAGGCATTCTTGGGGCCTCTGAACTTTTACAGCTGTTTTCTTCCTAACAAGACCACTGTCCTGGAGCCCCTGCATTGCCTCCTTGACCAGCCTGCTATTTGGCAGTGGGAAGTGAAGCATAAGATGCCATACGTTCAGGTGAAACAGTCACTGCAAACGGATAAGATGCTGGCACATTATGATGGAAAGAAACCCCTGGCAGTGCTTCGCCCTACGGTCTTGGGGCTTTATTGTTTCAATTGGAGTGTGATGGCCAGGAAAAGCCCATTTGCTTCGCCTCGAGAACAATGACCACCACTGAGCGGAGTTATGCCCAGATCGATAAGGAAGCATTGCCGGTTGTTTTCGCTGTTAGAAAGTTTCACCAGTACTTAGCAGGCCGCCACTTTTTGATTTTTATGGACCACAAGCCCCTGCTTGGACTCTGGACTCTTGGACTCTTGGACTCCCAAGCCAATGCCTGTCATCCTTTCACCACGGAAGCTACGTTGGAGTTTGATTATTGGAGCTTTTGACTATGAGCTGTGCTACAGAACTGGCAAACAAATGGGCAACGCTGAAGTGCTGAGTCGCTTACCTGTGCCTGCATCTGACGCTGTTACGCCACCACCCTTGGAAGTATTGCTAATGGAAATGGTGCCAGATTCACCAATGCATGCTAAAAGGATTGCTAACCTTACTCTTAAAGACCCTGTCATATCGCATGTACTACTCAGGGTACTACATGAGTGGCTGGCTGACATGCCAGATAGCACCCACTTAGGCAAAAGTGCAACCTTGGGAGTGGACAACAAAAAGATGGTCCCGGCTGCATATTGACTTTGCTGGCCCTTTCCAAGGCAAAGTATTCCTCGTAGTGGTTGATGCGCACAGCAAGTGGCTCTAGAGGTGTCTCTGATGAGCTCCATGTCATCATCAGCAGTTATTAACACACTGAGACTGCTTTTTGCAATGCATGAGTTGCCTGATGTCATAGTTTCAGACAACGGTGCTGCTTTCACATCAACAGAGTTCCAAGAGTTTGGAGACCACAATAGTATTCAACACATAACTACAGCACCTTGTCACCCGAGCTCAAATGGTCAAGCTGAACGCATGGTACAGACAACCAAGGATGCACTGTCTCACATCACCCAAGGGGAGTGGCAGACCCGACTTGCTCGTTTCTTGCTGTCACAGCACGTCACACCCAATTTATCAACTGGAAAAAGTCCTGCTGAGTTGTTAATGAATCGGCGACTGACCACTGCCCTGAATCGTTTACATCCTGATCATGGAGGTGATATGCTCCACAAACAGGAGCTGAGTGCTGAAAAATGCCCTGGCACTGTAGAGTTAGAGAGACTGAGAGTTTAGACCGCATGACTTGGTGTACATGAGAAGTTACACCAGGGATTCTAAGTGGATTCCTGAAGTCATCATTGATGTCACAGGCCCCTTGTCGTATAAGGTCAGGACCAGTGATGGGCAGGTGCACAGATGACACGTTGATCAGCTGCTGGGCAGGGTGGTACCCTCAGTGGGCCCATCAGGGACTGAAATGCCTGAGTTACAGCCACCGGGAATAGAGATGGAAAACCCTGGTGAGGGAATTGCTGTGGCTGAGAGCATGTCAGAGTCAACTTCTTCTAGGAGGTACCCTGTAAGAGAGCATCATCCTCCAAGGAGATTTTCAGATTTTGTGGACCGGGGGAAAGGAGTGTATTGTATTGGCTAAATAAATTGAAACAGTGAGGTTCCTTTAAGAGGGCAAAAGACTGGGAGGGGCTTTAGGGGTCAGGGGATGGGGTTCAGACTGTTGTAGTGCTCGCTGAAGATGTTTGCTCTGTGTTGCATCGATTTCAGTAAAAGTTTTAGTTTATTGCAGCCTCCTCCTATCATTCAAGTATCTTACACGTTACATTTACAGGTATTGTTGGTGTTTCTGAGTTTACTATTAAAGTCTGTCCCTGTTCAGTCATGTTCATTGCGCGAGTTTCTACTACAAAGCCTTCACTTATGTGACACAAGTAAAGCCAAACTGCTTAACAGTCCAGTGTTCATCATGAAAGAGTCCTAAGAATATCAAGGTTATTCTTATATTTACTTTATAAAAATCAGTAAAGATTTGACAGCAAAACAGACACGTGAAGCACAAGCTGAAGGTGGACATTTTTACAATTATAAAAAACTTGAAATTATCTATCATATAACAGAAGGCATGGAATAGATTGTGGTGACAGAATTAACAGCCAAGTTTTGATCATGTTGATCATTTAGAGGCCTACCAAATATGATACAGTAAACCTTAGGATTAAGTTGATCAATTACTATTCTAAGACAAAAATTAGCATTGCTGTACTGTAAAATGAATTTATTATTTAAAAAAACTATTTTAATAGATTACAGTCTATCTACAGTCTAGATTATTATACATTTCAGTACAATAGCATTATAACAAAAATTTCTTATATTTCTTATTTTAAATGATAATAATAGTTGTTGTTATTGTTTTATAGACTTCTTATAGCATAGTACACTTGGAATCACAATTTTGTCCAAATTGTTCAAAAAACTTTCTTTTGTGTTTCACAGAAGCTTTGATATGACATTAAACTCTGTAAATGTCTCTCTTTTCCATGAGTAATTCCATGGAGCATCTGAAACCAGATAAAGGTCAGAGTCTTCTATCGGCATGTCAAGCTGTGAAACTCCACGCTTTGGCGGATGGAAAGCTGTCAAGATTACGAGGATGTGTACTGATGGAAAACATGATGAAGAGCGAGATTAACAGAGCAGGACTTCAAAACAAGATACTGTACATGGAAACCTACAGACTGAGATGAGACAAATCTTCATGTTGGTGTTTTGTAATATGATTCTCATTTCATATCCAGGAAGTTTATCAGTATCAAAATACCTCTGCAGTGATAACGTGGATCATTAGCAGGAAAGAGGAGGAGAATCCCTGGATTGACTAAGATAGATCCGTATCTTCTCTTTCTGCTGGATTTTAGATCTGCATTTTTCAGATGGCTTGTTGTCACGTAACTGGCTTCATGGTCTGCAATCAACACTCCCATCTCAAACAGCGTTATCAGCTTCAACAGGTTATGATCTGTTTCTCATCTCTGACCGCAGGCTGACAGGAGTGGGTTTGTTATTTTGACTGACGTAATGAGGCCTTCTCTGGTTTGTCATTCAGTGTTTGTACTCTCGACTCAAGGATAGCCATTCTTTCATTCTTTAATTTGTTAGCATGTTATGTTTCCATGATCACTGCAGAATCATAAATAAGTTCCAAGTAGTAAAATACATAAGCAGAAATTCTCAGGTACTTTATGGCTTGGGTTGGATTTGGTGGGTTGCCATCCTGGGCTTGTCATGAGACAGATCATATGGGGAAAAACGAAATGAAACATTCATGAAAGTGTATGAATGGATTGGGACTGATTTAGGAAAATGATTTTTGAAGTTGTAAATAAAACAATGATTGGAGATTACTGAAGCATGTACTAAGAATACTCAGTGTTTTTAACACATTGAATCACATTTAAAATTTCATTCAATGTGTTACTGTTACTTTTAGTTTCTTTGTTATGATTTGTTAAAATTTTAAATCCTACAGTGTATAAAAGTGTTTAAGGAACATCATTTGATTTTCCCTGTCTGTTGGCAGCTGGTTTGTATCAGCAATGCATGCATTAAAGTAATATTTTCAGCACATTTTGAGTGGTAACTGTATAAACCTTTTAAACCAAGATGTTTATCAACCTGCTTGTTCATCCATTTTTGCTCCTGTAACATGTTTGATTGAGGGCCTTCTAGTCAGTTTGACAAGATGTTCATAGGCTCCATTTACAGCACAAGTGGTGCGTTAATACCAATGTAAAGAAACAAAAGCCTTTTGAATTAATAGAAACACAATCAGTCTACATTTCTGCACCATTTGTTTGATGAATCTTTCTCAATGTGATGGAGATTTCCAAAGAGGTTGTTATTTGTAGAATGTCACCATTATTTATATAGCACTTTTTACAATGTGTGACAGATTGTGTCAAAGCAGCTTTACAGTATTAAACAGAGAAATAGTGTGCCATTCTCCTCTGGTGAGATGAAACCAGCTGTTTAATTCTATGCTGCAACAAAGTCAGATTGCATAGGGGACTCATCTAGTTCCCATTATCTTGTCCCGATGGCCGTCTAGGTGATGAGGTCTTCGGAGGGGATTTGTCTCTGGGGCTCATCTAGTTGACATAGTCTCCACTGAAATTCAAGGCTGTCAAGGTCATCTTTGAGATGGAAAATGCGGTTTTACAAATTCTAGAAATGTGGCCTTCGAAGGAAAAATTGCTATCAAATAGCACACCTAGGTTTCTAACTGATGACGAAGAACTGACAGAGCAGCCAAGTATTAGACAGTGTTCTAAGTTATTACATGCGGAGGTTTTTGGTCCTATAATTAACTTTTTTTTTTTTTTTCAGAATTTAACAGTAATAAATTCATAGTCATCCAGTTTTTTATATCAACTATGCATTCTGTTAGTTTTGCAAATTGGTATATTTTGTCAGGCCATGAAGGAATATAGAGCTGATTGTCTTCAGCATAACAGTGAAAGCTAACACCATGTTTCCTAATGATATCTCCCAAGGATAACATGTAGAGCATGAAAAGTAACGGTCCTAGTACTGAGCCTTGAGGTACTCCATACTGCACTTGTGATTGGTATGATACCTCTTCATTCACTGCCACAAATTGATGGCGATCAGATAAGTATGATTTGAACCATGCCATTGCACTTCCTCTAATGCCAAAATAATTTTCTAGTCTATTCAAAAGAATGTTGTGGTCGATAGTGTCAAACGCTGCACTAAGATCCAGTAGCACTAACAGAGAGATACAACCACAATTTGATGATAAAAGCAGGTCATTTGTAACTCTTAGTTGTAAACTAAGCAGTTCTGGGGGAATGATGTATAAGGTCAGCTTTGCGCATGCGCTGCTCAGAAGTGCAGAAACGCAGCGGAGAAATCAAAACAAAACACCGGTCACTAATTAGAAGTATAAAATGAAAATATGTAAAGAAGAATGTTGGAGGATTTCGATATAATTGAAATAAATGATTTTCCTTTGCTAAAGTAAGGAAACTTTGCTTCTTTTGATCCTGTAGACCAACGTTGGTTTTCACGAGACTCACCGGCGCATGCGCAACACTGACCCCTTATGTCATGTTCCTGGAACTGCTTATTTTACATCTGTCACAGAGAGCGTTTCCGAAACTCCCTCTTTGGGCAATCAGAGGGCTCCATCACCGGAGTTTTGATAATTCCCTCTGCACTACACTTCCCATGAGCCCTATACCTGGCACTGATCACCTCTGACACCTGTACCTCATTAACCCAGCTATTTATAGCAGGCCCATGCTCAGGCTCTCTGCAAAGTCTTGTCTTGCCTTGGTGAACATTTCTCAGCATTTGTTTTTTTTTAATCTTTGGACTGCCTTCTGTTATTACCCTGCCTGCCCTCATTACCGACCCTTTGCCGCCTGCCCCTTGGACTGTGTACTTCATATTGGTTTATCGTTGTTGTTTGATTGCAGCCTGCCCTGACCTTCAGCTTGGTAACTGTTGATGATTCTGTCTGATCTGCTCTTATGCCTTACCTGTGCAT
Organism: Cyprinus carpio; assembly: GCF_018340385.1. Taxonomy (NCBI): domain Eukaryota; kingdom Metazoa; phylum Chordata; class Actinopteri; order Cypriniformes; family Cyprinidae; genus Cyprinus; species Cyprinus carpio. The sequence goes on from NC_056613.1 coordinate 24,444,095, forward strand.
TGACCACTACTTGTACGACCCCGTTTACTAATAAAGCTGCAAATGGATTCCAGTCGTTGTGATGAATAATTAAAACATCAGTGAGCGCAAGCTAAATTAAAGTGATTATTACATTTTGAATGTTTTTTTTTTTCTTCACAAAAACACATTATTTGTTTTGAGTATGGATTTTTTTTTTACAAAGAGGCATGTTTTGAACTTTTTGTTTATGGAATGGCACTTTTTATTTCATGTCTTTTGGACTGAAGGAATACAACACCCGTTGAGTGCCATGAAACAGCTTGAAAGATCAAAGACAATTTTTAATATTACTCCAACTGGATTCGTCTGAAAGAAGAAAGTCATATACACCTAGGATGCCTCTGGGTTGAGTAAAATGCAGCCCAATTTTCATTTTTGGGTGAACTAACCCTTTAACAGCCAGTTTGAATGTTTTTGAGACATCCTAATGACAATGAAAAATTTATAATATTCAGAAGATGACCTGTGACTTCTGGAAGCACCTCTTTTAGTAGCTTAGATGGAATAGAGTCTAAGATACATGCCGTTGGTTTAGTTGTTTTAACAAGTTTATACAATTCTTTCTTTCCAATAGAAGATAATAGGTGGAACTGTTCTGATGCGATACGGTGGCTGATGGCTGCATGGTTACAATTTTGTCTCTAATAATATCGATCTTGGAAGTAAAGTAGTTCATAAAATCATGTCAACTGTGCTGTTGAGAAATGTCTGCACCTGCTGATTGTTTTGTTAATTTAGCCACTGTAATATAATAAATACTTGGGGTTGTGTTTGTTTTCTTCTTAAAGAGACAAAAAGTAATCATATCCAGCAGTTTTTAAGGCTTTTCTGTAGGAAAAAGTACTTTCCCACCATGCAATACGAAATACCTCTTTTTCCTTAATCTTCCTTAAGAATAAAGAAGCAATTGTATCTAAAGTGCTAGAAAAGAGAGAGTCCATAGTTTCTGCTACATCATAAAGTTTTTCTGAGCTGTTGGATATGCTGAGGAATTGAGATAAATCAGGGAGATTACTTACAAAGCAGTCTTTTGTGGTAGAAGTGATGGTTCTACCATATTTAAAGTAATGTAACCATCTGGTTTTAGCCAGGTTTCTGTCAAACAGAGCACATCTAGTTTATGATCAGGGATCATATCATTTACCAAAAAAAAAAAAACAACGCTTTCATAGAAAGGGATCTAATATTCAATAAGCCAAGCTTTATCATTTGTTTATCTGTATTACATCTGTTTTTTATTTGTTAAACATCAATTAAATTTTTCCCTTAAATTGGTTTGGATTGTTTTTGTTGTTGTTGATGTTGTTGTTGTTGTTTTGTATTTGCTAGTTTGGGGAAGAGACACAGTCTCTATAGTGTGATATCTGTCAGTTAATCTGGCCTGTCTACTTCTGACCTGGGCCCCAGTTATTCAAGTACAAACTCTAAGACTATGTCTAGCAGTAATAAAAATGAACAAATTGACTTACTGCAAAGGTGGCATCCTATTACAGTACAACACTGAGCTCTTCAGAATGGCTTATATTTGTAAATGCAGACTGCATGGCATGGTGCTTGATTTCATACACCTGTGGCAATGGGTCTGACTGAAACAGCTTCAGTAATTGAAGATGTGTCCCAATACTTCTGTTTATAGTACACATATGACCGCAAATGATTTTCAGTTAATAATGACTTTTTTTTTTCTTTTTTTCAGTTCTTCTTTGTGCCTGGTATATTTCAACATTTTAAATGTTAAATGATGTCTAAAGATTATAAAGGACATGTTTGTATTTGTACTTGTAATAAGGAACTTGTCATTCAGCTCTAAGTGAGCAGAGCTGTTATCTGTTCTAATAAGATCAGACTTTTTACAGAGTAGAAATAAAATAGCCATATGTATATAATTTATTATATTAAATTTATATATTAATGATCATTTTCTTTTGAGTCCATTGTTATTTTAGTGTCTTTGAGATTGAGATATTGAGAATGTTATTGTTTATTAATATTTTGAAATAGTTTTTTATTTTTTATATTTGAGATTGAGATATTGAGAATGTTATTGTTTATTAATATTTTGAAATAGTTTTTTATTTTTTATATTTACTGTTTTCATTTTTACTATAGTTAAAGTTTTAGTAGTTTTCTTGTGTGCTTTATCATCTTTACTATTATTATTATTATTATTTTTTTATTTTAGTTTGTGTTTTTTTATTTATAATTTTTGAAAAATAGAAATGTTGTTTCGGCAACTATTAAATGAGATTTAAGAAATTAAATTAAATGAGTTTAAAGGAATAGTTCACCTAAAAATAAAAATGTCATCATTTGCTTACCCTCATGTCTTTCCAAACCCTTTCATTCATTCAACATGAGGGTGGAACGAGATGAGGGTGAGTAAATGATGATAGAATTAGCATTTTTGTGTGGACTATCTTTTTAAGGTTTTTAATGTTTTAGTTTATTTCAATTAAATAATTATAACCCTATTTGCACCTCTTGCATCTTTCAGTAAAAGCATGTGATGATGTGGAAGGTTAGACGGGTGGAGTGATTCAGCGGTGCAGCATAGACGCTCCAAACACCTACAGTCTCTCCAGCACCATGCTGCTGTGTGACTGCTCATGCATGCAGCATGCACACAACAGGCCAAGAGTTTGTGTGCCTTTGTATATATAAATAAAAGCTTCCAGACCGCATGAGTAGAAAAGGTGTTTAATATTGCACTGAACTGTTTAATATTGCACTCTAAAGCCCTGTTTACACCTCATAATAACGTCCTTTTCTGGTGATCAAGTCAGAAACATCTCAGCAATGATCAAGAGAAATGGGAGGCATCTGAGCTAAATTTCAAGTCTTGTTGCAAAGGGTCTGAATACTTATGTAAATGTTATATATATATAAATTTATATATATATATATCTATATATATATATATATATATATATATATATATATATATATAATATATATATATATAAATTTTACAGACTTTTCTAAAAATTCTGTTTTCACTTTGTCATTATTACGTACAGAGTGTAGATTAATAATATCAGGCTGCAACATAAAGTTGAAAAAGGTGAAGGGGTCTGAATACTTTCTGAATGTACTGTATATATATATATATATATATATATATATATATTATATATATATAATACAGGTACATCTCACTTAAATTAGAATGTCGTGGAAAAGTTTCATTTATTTCAGTAATTCAGCTCAAATTGTGAAACTCGTGTATTAAATTAATTCAATGCACACAGACTGAAGTAGTTTAAGTCTTTGGTTCTTTTAATTTAATAAACAAAAACCCACCAACTCACTATCTCAACAAATTAGAATATGGTGACATGCCAATCAGCTAATCAACTCAAAACACCTGCAAAGGTTTCCTGAGCCTTTAAAATGGTCTCTCAGTTTGGTTTCATAGGCTAGCACAATCATGGGGAAGACTGCTGATCTGACCAGTTTTGACCAGAAGACAATCATTGACACCCTTCACAAGGAGGGTAATCCACAAACATTCATTGCTAAAAGAAGCTGGCTGTTCACAGAGTGCTGTATCCAAGCATGTTAACAGAAAGTTGAGTGGAAGGAAAAAGTGTGGAAGAAAAAGAAGTACAACCAACTGAGAAAACCACAGGCTTATGAGGATTGTCAAGCAAAATAGATTCAAGAATTTGAGTAAACTTCAAAAGGAATGGACTGAGTCTGGGGTCAGGCAATTCAAGAGCCACACACACACAGACGTGTCAAGGAATTTGGTTTACAGTTGTCATATTCCTCTTGTTAAGCCACTCCTGAACCACAGATCAACGTCAGAGGCGTCTTACCTGGGCTACGGAGAAGAACTGGACTGTTGCCCAGTGGTCCAAAGTCCTCTTTTCAGATGAGAGCAAGTTTTGTTTGTTTTTGATCCAGAATTTTTTTTAGAGTGTACAAATTGTGAGTAAAAAAGGAATGGAATCAATTTACAAAATCTCATAAACTTATATTTTATTCACAATATACATATATGCATAACATATCAATGTTGAAAGTGAGACATTTTGAATGCATGGTCATGCCAAATACTGGCTCAATTTTTGGATTTCATGAGAGCTACAAGATTCCAAAAAAAGTTGGGACAGGTAGCAATAAGAGGGCCGGAAAAGTTAAATGTACATATAAGGAACAGCTGGAGGGACCAATTTGCAATTTATTAGGTCAATTGGCAACATGATTGGGTATAAAAAGAAAAAGCCTCTCAGAGTGGCAGTGTCTCTCAGAAGTCAAGATGGGCCGAGATCACCAATATTCCCTGATCACCATTCCCCCAATGGCTTGCGGTTGCTGCTGCGGAATTGCTTGCTGCTCCGAAAAATAATGTGGAGCAATATCAGAAAGCAGCTTTCTCAGAGAAAAATTGCAAAGAGTTTGAAGTTATCATCATCTACAGGTGCATAATATTATCCAAAGATTCAAGAATCTGGAACAATCTCTGTGCATAAGGGTCAAGGCCGGAAAACCATATACTGGATGCCTGCTGATCTTTGGCCCTTAGACGGCACTGCATCACATACAGGAATGCTACTGTAATGGGAAATCACAACATGGGCTCAGGAATACTTCCAGAAAACATTGTAGGTGAACTAATGCCCACAATCTGTATCTACCATGCCATTCGCCGTCCCCCTGGAAAAACTTTATAGGTCAAAAAAAAAGCCATATTCTAAACATGATCCAGAAGCGCAGGCGTTTTCTCTGGGCCAAGGTCATTTTAAAATGGACTGTGCAAAGTGGAAAACTGTTTTGTGGTCAGAGAAATCAAAATTTGAAGTTCTTTTTGGAAAACTGGGACACCATGTCATTCCGGACTAAAGAGGACAAGGACAACCTAGAGGTTGTTATCAGCGCTCAGTTCAGAAGCCTGCATCTCTGATGGTATGGGGTTGCATGAGTGCGTGTGGCATGGTGGTGCAGCTTACACATCTGGAAATGCACCATCAATGCTGAAAGGTATATCCAAGTTCTAGAATAACATATTGCATCACATCAAGACGTCGTCTCTTTCAGGGAAGACCTTGCATTTTTCCAACATGACAATGCCAGACCCCATACTGCATCAATTACAACATCATGGCTGCGTAGAAGAAGGATCTGGGTACTGAAATGGCCAGCCTGCAGTCCAGATCTTTCACCCATAGAAAACATTTGGGGCATCATAAAGGGGAAGATGCCACAAAGAAGACCTAAGACAGTTGAGCAACTAGAAACCTGTATTAGACAAGAATGGGACAACATTCCTATTCCTAAACTTGAGCAACTTGTCTCTCCTCAGTCCCCAGACGTTTGCAGACTGTATAAAAATCAGTCCCCAGACGTTTGGTGGTTGTCATGGCCTTGTCCCAACTTTTTTGAGATGTGTTGATGCCGTGAAATTTAAAATCAATTTATTTTTCCCGTAAAATGATACATTTTCTCAGTTTAAACATTTGTCATCTATGTTGTATTCTGAATAAAATATTGAAATTTGAAACTTCCACATCATAGCATTCTGTTTTTATTCAAAATTTGTAAAGTGTCCCAGCATTTTTGGAATCGGGTTTGTATTTCATTTGGAAACCAAGGTCCTAGAGTCTGGAGGAAGGGTGGAGAAGCTCATAGCCCAAGTTGCTTGAAGTCCAGTGTTAAGTTTCCACAGTCTGTGGATGATTTGGGGTGCAGTGTCATCTGCTGGTGTTGGTCCATTGTGTTTTTTGAAAGTCTCTGCACCCGTTTACCAAGAAATTTTGGAGCACTTCATGCTTCCTTCTGCTGACCAGCTTTTTGAAGATGCTGATTTCATTTTCCAGCAGGATTTGGCACCTGCCCAGTGCTTGACTGGCCAGCAAACTCACCAGACCTGAACCCCAGAGAGAATCTAAGGGGTATTGTCAAGAGGAAAATGAGAAACAAGAGACCAAAAAATGCAGATGAGCTGAAGGCCACTGTCAAAGAAAACCTGGGCTTCCATACCACCTCAGCAGTGCCACAAACTGATCACCTCTGTGCCACGTCGAATTGAGGCAGTAATCAAAGCAAAAGGAGCCCCTACCAAGTATTGAGTACATGTACAGTAAATGAACATACTTTCCAGAAGGCCAACAATTCACCAAAAATTCAATTCAATTCAATTCAATTCAATTCAATTCAATTCAAGTTTATTTGTATAGCGCTTTTTTACGATACAAATCATTGCAAAGCAACTTTACAGAAAAATTAAGTTTCTACAATATTTAGCAGTAGCTTATCAGTGATGACTGTCAGTTTATGTGCATAGGGCAGAAATGTTCAGAAAAATCAATAAAAGATGTAAACAAACAGACGATAAACACTATTAACAGCAAATTTGCAATCAAACTTATAGCAAAATGTGGTAATTCTGTATGTTGTCTCTGGGTTAGCATCATCTGCGGTCCTCTGAGGGGTTGGCATCATCTCTTCTCAGGAGTTCTGGATCCAGACTGGAGCTTGTGTAAATCCTAGTTACCACGGGATGTCAATCCCGTGGCAAAACAGAGAAACAAATTGAGACATAATTAGCGTAGCTGCTGTTCCAGCCAAGTAAAATTAATTAGTTTAACCCAAGCTAAAGAATAATAATGCACATTTGATCAGATATAATTGCAGTCCACAATTATGAGATGCATTATTTAATGCTTTGCCAAAGAGGTGTGTTTTTAATCTAGATTTAAACAGAGGAAGTGTGTCTGAACCCCGAACATTATCAGGAAGGCTATTCCAGAGTTTGGGAGCCAAATGCGCTAAAAAGCTCTACCCTCCTTTAGTGGACTTTGCTATCCTAGGTACTATCAAAAGTCCAGTGTTTTGTGACCTTAGGGAGCGTGATGGGTTGTAGCGTGGTAGAAGACTAGTTAGGTACGCAGCAGCTAAACAATTAAGGGCCTTATAAGTAAGTAATAATATTTTGTAACTGATGTTTTTTTTGGTCTTATGAAGTATTCGAATTTGTTGAGATAGTGAATTGGTGGGTTTTTGTTAATGTGAGCCAAAATCATTACAATTAAAAGAACCAAAGACTTAAACTACTTCAGTCTGTGTGCATTGAATTTATTAAATACACGATTTTCAAAATTTTTGTTGAATTACTGAAATAAATGAACTTTTCCACGACATTCTAATTTATTGAGATGATTACTATATATATATATATATATATATATATATATATATATATATTGTGGTATCATGGTTACACCATGCAACATTTTAGAGTCATTAAACTAAAAGGTTCCTACGAGGTATAAAGATTTTTCAAAACCACATGGAAACAACTAGAAGATTTTTCCCATTTCTTTATTGTTGGCACTTACGCATGTTTCTAACCAGAATAAGGCTGCAGTGTTCTGATCACAAAAAGTTTTTGACCCTGTTTACACCTGGACCAATTCAAATCAAAATGTCAATGGCAGGTGTACTGTAAACGTGGCCTGCGTCCTCTCAAACACACGCAGGCAGAAGAATCACTGTTCTTCTTCACTTACCAGGTCGATCGGTTCAGTGCTGATGACTAAAGTACAGGAATGTTTATCACACCATCTGTCTAAAAACCAGCTCACTTATTCCTCACATTCATGGCGAGGACCAGGGAAACATGGAGCAGGAATGCAGATTGGATCCACTCTCCCTCTTCATCTCGCTGTCCGGAGTGAATCATGAATGTTTGACGAAACTCACAAAGAGCAAATGTAAGCAGAACCGTGATGAGAAACACCAAACGCTGTCAAACAGTTGAGATGTGCAGTCAAAACTGCAGCTGTGGGTAACATTTTAGCGCTGGCTTTCTCTGGACGGGCTCTTTGATGATGTTTTTTTCGTTTCCCCATGAGCCCTCTCAAGTAACACCCCCACCCGGCCGACTCAGTGCTTGTAAGAGTTGCATTACCTGTGCCCTAATGCACTCCAGACAGCCGCACTTCCTAATGACTCGCTTCGCTCCGAGCCTTTCCGGGCAAGACTGCGGCCACAAGTCACCTCACACATGGTAACCAGACACACACAGGCACCTGATAAGAGCACTCGGGCTCAGATCCGACGTTCAGCCCGACGGCGCAAACTCTCAGTGCTCTAAAGCATCCAGAAACTCCTGTGGTAAATCAGAACGGGTGATAATCCTGAGAGAGCTGGTGCCCCTCGCCAGTGTCTGGTCTTCATTAAGCCACATTTCTCTCCACCCTCCATCTAATTCTGCTCAGCATTATGGAGAAGAGAAAAACAGTACAATGACCTTCAAATAAACCTACAGGCAAAAACAAAGAGACATGTCAGGAATCTCCCTCATTAGGAGAGAGCTGAACCAATCGTATCCTGCTAGTCTGTAGTAGTTCACTCATGCTGTTCCAAACATGCAGGATCTCTTCCATACAACTAGCAATCACATATGTCAAGCTCTAAAATGGACAAAAATGAACATCTGTGCTGTAACTTCAGTTGGATCCTCAAATAAAACTCTTTACAGTATATGACCCTTGTGCAAAGAAGTACCAAGTACCAATGTCCAATCCACTAGTTAGAATTATAATCAAGCAGTTTACATGTGCTTAGTATGTTGGTCAACACATCAAATAAATGTACTTATTTAAAGCATGAAAAACAATTAAAACATAATGATTTAAAATGAACTTTAAAGTTAAATGTTTAATTTTACATTATTTTAAAGTGTGCTTAAAAGTTTAAAAGTGCACTTAAGTGTGTTAAGAAACATTCATAAAAGTTCTGTTTCATTCGAAACAGATGAACATGAATGTGGCAACATTTTATTCTGTTCGTTATTGTACATATCAAAGCAGTATGGGAATGAAATGTTGGTTGAGTGGCACTAAAAAGTAAATGCTTTGTTGTGTTTGAAAATAACGTAGCACCTTAAAAAACTGATCCGATTTTTTTATAAAAATATAGTTTTAGATATGTGAAAGATGAGTTGTTATTTTAGCTTGCTTCTACAAGTCTTTGAGCTCTTTGATTGTGACTTGTGTTTCTCGGGACTCATTCCTGAGAGCTTCACGTCACCAGTGCAATGCTGTACCGGGTGCGCTACCGAGCAAGTTTGCTACATCAGAAAAGCCATAAATATGGAGCTGTTTATGTGGTGCAAACATCAAAATGTACAGGTTACAACGCATGTACAGGTCCTTCTCAAAAAATGAGCATATTTGTGAAAATGTTCATTATTTTCCATAATGTAATGATAAAAATTAACATTTCATATATTTTAGATTCATTGCTCCCCAACTGAACTATTTCAGGTCTTTTATTGTTTTTAATACTGATGATTTTTTGGCATACAGCCTCATGAAAACCCCAAATTCCTATGCTGCAAAAAATTAGCATATTTTTTCATCCGACCAATAAAAGAAAGTGTTTTTAATGTACAAAAAAGTCAACCTTCAAATAATAGTTGTCAGTTTATGCCACTCATACTTGGTCGGGATCCTTTTGAAGAAATGACTGCTTCCATGCTGCGTGGCATGGAGGCAATCAGCCTGTGGCACTTCTGAGGTGTTATGGAGGCCCAGGATGCTTCGATAGCGGCCTTAGCTCATCCAGAGTGTTGGGTCTTGCGTCTCTCAACTTTCTCTTCACAATATCCCCATATGCTCTTTGGGTTCAGGTCAGGAGAGTGGGCAGGACAATTATGCACAGTACTACCCATTGTCAGGAACCATTTACCAGTGGTTTTGGCACTGTGAGCAGGTGCCAGGTCGTGCTGACAAACGAAATCTTCATCTCCATACGGGCTTTTCAGGCAGATTGAAGCATGAAGTGCTCCAAAATCTCCTGATACGCTCATCGGCATGACCCTGCCCCTTGATAAAACCACAGTAGTGACCCAACACCAGCAGCTGACATGGCGCCATCCGAACATCACTGCCCTGTGGGTACTTGACCACTGGACTTCAGGATTTTGGCATTTCCTTCTCCCAAGTCTTCCTCCAGACTCTGGACCCTTGATTTCCGAATACATGCAAAATTTGCTTTCATCCGACCAAAAAGTTACTTTGGACCATGAAGCAAACCGTCCATTGCTGCTTCTCGTGAGCCCAGGTCAGGCTCTTCTGACCGCTGTTATTCTGGTTCCAAAGTCACCACGCCTTGCACTGTGGCTTCTGGATGTTTCTACTCGCAGACTCAGTCCACTGCTTTACGCATGTCCCCCAAGGTCTGGAATCGGTCCTTCCCTCCACAATCTTCTCTCAGGGTCCGTCACCTCTTCTCGTTGTGCAGCGTTTTTTGCCACACTTTTTCTTCCACAGACTTCCCACTGACGGTGCCTTGATACAGCACTCTTGGGAACCGCCTATTCGTGTCAGAAATTTTCTTTCGGTGTCTTACCCTCTCGCTTGGAGGGTGTCCCCGTTATGATGGCCCTTCTGGACAAGCAGTCAGGGTCGGCAGTCTCGACCATGGATTGCGGTTTTTGAGTAGTGAACCAGGCTGGGCGTTTTTTAAAAGCCTCCTCAGGAAATCTTTTGCAGGTGTTTGAGTTAAATTCGTTTGATTCAGATATTAGGTTAATAGCTGTTTCGAGAGAACTTTTCATGATATGCTAATTTTTTGAGATAGGAAATTTGGGTTTTCATGTGTGTATGCTCCACCAAATCATCAGGTATTAATAACAATAAAAGACTGAAATATTTCAGTTGGTGATGGCATGAATCTAAAATAATATGAAGTTTAATTTTTATCATTACATTATGGAAAATAATGAACTTTTTCACAATATGCTAATTTTTTGAGAAGGACCTGTACTATTGTAATTTACTATTGTAAAAGTATTTTGAGGTCATAATATAGTATTGTGTAAAAAACTACATAAAAATAAGCCTTTATTAAGCAATAACTTGCACCTGTATTCATAATTTGTGTGAAAAGGAATAAAAGTTGTTGGCATTTTACTGTTATAGTGTTAATTTCAACTGAAATATGCAGTGAAATTATATATATATATATAGGTACGTTTTTGGAGTTTTGCAAAAATTAGGTAGAGGCAGGTTTTTTTCAATAAGCTAATGTGGGGTTCCTTTGATGTGCATTGTTATGACAAATCTAGTAAATTATAAAGTATCCATTTTGACAACAAGACACCAAATTCTAAAAGTGGAAGCTTTAGGTTACCTGATCCTGTGTAACAAGTCGTTTTCCCGCCCAGCTCCCTATTGTTTGCAAAAATGTTGCCGTATTGCATCACCAACTGTTGCTTATGCCACAAATACTGTTTTGTTGATTTCAGACTGCACTTTCACACATACATGATGTCACATTCCTGCAAACAGAGATTCAGATACATTGCTGTTTTTTATGTGTGTGATTGTTAATGGTGCTCAAATGTGGCTGCTACATCAGTCTTATGTTCATCACAGCACCAATCCAGCTGTCTTTCCTTATCTGGTCCCAAATGATGTTCGAAAGCAGTGCAGCACTCCTCCCTGCTTTGATTTTTTTCTTGTGTAAAATTTTTCACATTTGTTTCATATTTGGCTCACTCTCACACCAGAGCAAACATCTGCTCGTGGCCCTGTGGGGGGATTGGGTTGACCTTTAGTTTGAGCTGCCTGACTGTACTGTAACAAGATGGAAAGTATACAAATGAATGTGTTTACTGAGCATTTATGTACTCATCCTCGGGCCAGTCCAAACATGTTTTCTTTTCTTCTTTTTTTCTTTTTGTGTGGAGTATAAAAGGAGATTTCTTTTCTTTTTTCTTTTTTTTTTGACTGTCATAATTATGATTTATTTTATTTTTTTTTATTTTTTGTCTCATAATTTAGACTTTTATCGTAATTAATGTCATAATTTTTGGCTTTTTTGGCATCATTTTGACGTTTATTGAACAAGGCAAATTAAAGGCAATGCAAATTAGCGCAAGGTCGCAAACAATCAAATTATATGTTTGGATAATGTCTTCCTCTGGCATTCCAAATAAATTAATACGAGAGGAAAAAATTCTCTCCTACCACATGCTCTCAGTAAACTGACTTCCGTAAACTTCAGTAAATCATGTTGCGTGATTCATTTAAATACTCTCCTCCCACACATTTTGCGTATCAAAGGGAGAGAAAAGCATATGCAACAAGATCAGCTGCTGTTTGTAAATCTGGCCCTATATCTCATACCTATGACTCATAATTTGACTTTTTATCTCATAATTTTTTATCTTTTTTTTTTTTGCTCAAAATCAGATAAAAACATTGAATAATATGTTGTTGGAACAACATGAGTAAGTATTTTTGTGTGAATTATTCTTATGAAGCTGGACAAAAATCTCTTTATAGACGAAAACTATACATTACACAGCCTGACCGTGTAAAGGCTGTGTTATTTAGCATTATTTTGTGTGCTTTCCCTTCTTCAACAGGTAACTTTAGTGCGGCAGCAGCAGCAGCGAGCCGTCAGACACATCACAGCACCTCCCAGTCTCGGCCAGCATCACGGCTCAGTCCGTATCCCTATAACCTCCCCTGACACTTCAAAGCCCAGCCTGCCCACAGAGTCACGGGTATGGGGGGGCCTGGGGGGGGAATCATGGGAGACAAAGGAAGCAATTAAGCGATAAAGATCACTCTGAGATATGACATTTCATCCCAGGCGGATCCGGTGGTCACACTCCTTTCAGAGAAGAATACTCGCAGAAAAAAGGGAAAAGGGTGGGAACTGCCCCCTCCTCCACCGACTGCCCTCCCCGTCTGTCTACAAACATTGACTGCGTTGACTGCAGTGCGCTTCGAACCCTTCGCTAACAAAACTGCTTTTAACCCCCGCCCAAGAACGGAGCAATGAGGTGACACCAACTTGAAGAAGACAAACAATTTTCAAACCCACTGAGTCCATATTTACACCAACGAAGCTCATTTTGATTTTGTTTTCTTAAAACATCATTTGAAAATCAAAAGAAGTCAAATAAATAAGCATTCTATTGTGGCTCTAATTGCCCTGAGATTGAGTTACAGATCTTGTTTCGCATCTGCGCTTTCAAACAGCAGCGTTCAAAGCCTCGTTCACCTGTCTGTGAGGAGAAAAACCTTCCACAAAGGACCTCTGAGAAGCCTACTGATTCAAGACGGCTCCCTGAACATCTTTTTCCACCACATTTTAACAAAACCTCAAGGCTAAAATAGTCTTAATCAGATTTAAACTGTTTGCTCACTGTCTTGATTTTGTGCTTTTAAAGGAATAGTACACCCAAAAATCTAAATGTTAGCTGTTAAGCTTGTTTTAAAATTTAGTATTTTAAATGATAAAATTGACAAAAAGTCCAACTTTTTTGTCTCATAATTTAGATTTTTTTTCATGTGGACTTTTTTCATATTTTCATAATTATGACATTCAAATCAAAATTATGATAAATATTAAGAATTGTCACTTTTTTTATCTCATTTTGACTTCATATATATAAAAAAAGTACTATTTTGAAGTTTCATATTAACTTCACAAGTGACAGTAAAGACATTTATAATGTTACAAAATAAAAAACAGATCACAGATGTGGTCAGTATGAACTTTCCCTGTATGGAAGGAGGTGTGTGATAAAAAAGAAAAAAAGAAAAAACCCTTTCATGTTGCACAGAAAAATGCTGAAGGGAACAACACAAGGGTGAGTAAATAGACAGAAATGTCCATTAGTCTTTTTAAGAAGGTGCTCTAAATGCCAACTGCCTAAAAACAAGCACTTTTTTGGACATTTTGACTGCTGATTGTGACTGTGTTCAGCGCCACGGGCAGAGACTTCAAACATGAGAGAAGCACACCTGGTTGAAGGGTTAAGAGGGATGATGGGAAATAAGTAGAGGCCGGTGGACAATCACCAGTGGGGATATCCGAGGACCATCTTTTCATTAGTTGTACCTAATGAAACTCCACAACAACAGGGAAGAGAACCCCACTGCTGAGGCACGCTACCGGCTCCAAAATTACACCGAAAACAAAAGGGCCTTTACATGGTCACATCAAAGTGTTTCCACTGAAAGAGAAATGACAGGTCGTTTAGAGCAATCAGAAACAAGTGCAAGGTACCATAACGGGATCATTGCCACAAGATCAATCTTTTCAGATCATTAATGTTTTATATACACACTACATGTCAGAATTATGTGAACAGCCCTTCTAATTAGTACGTCTGAGTATTCAAGCCAAATCTATTGCCGGCAGGTGCATAAACCAGACAATGGAGCAGCTTCTCCCTGCTTCTGAGACAGGAGAATGTACCCAAGTAAGAGGAAAAGGTGGGTTTTTAAAATTAAGAAAAAAAAATTAATGTACAGGGTCTCAGTTCTTTCTCCTAGACAGCAATGAGATAAAATTAAAAAAATATAATTGAGACTTCTTTGGAAGTCTTTCCTGAGAAACCACCTCAAATCTGTCTTAAAGATTTTGCTTTTCTCATCAAATGATCTACACTACTGTTTAACATTTTTAGATCTATCTTTTTTTTTTTTTTTCATTTTTAGATCTGTAAGTTTTTAAATTTAAATTTAAAATAAAAGTGTCTTCTGCCAGTTAAGCCTGTATTCATTTGACCTAAAATACAGTAAATGCGGTAATATTGTGAAATAGTATCACAACTTAAACTAGCTGTTTTCTATGTGAATATGCAGTAAAATGTTATTTATTGCTGTGATCAAAGCTGAATTTTTTAACTTCAGTGTCATATTCTAATATGCTGATTTGCTGATCAAGACACATTTCTGATTTTACAATATATTTTACAATACATTTAAAGGGGTCATCAGATGCCATCTTAATGAAACATCTATAACATACTTTGGTTAAAATTTCTCAATGGTAGTGTAAAAAACACCCTTTTTACCTTGTTAAAATCAGCTCTTTTTACAGCAAACTGTTTTGTTGCATTTCCCTTTAAATGCTAATGAGCTCTGTTGACCCCGCCCCTCTCTTTTGTGGGGTGACGAATTGTCCCGTTTACTTTAGCAGAGAAACTTGCTAACTAGCAAATAATTAGGAAAGACGATTGCCAAAGATTCATAAAAACCCCTTAAACTCGCTTCTTCTGGAGGTAAAGCTGGATCACGAATGATTTGCGTGAACATAGACGCATTTATGTAGATCGGGGGCACATTCCCTTCAAAAACAAACGTACACCACTGCGTCTTCAGCGGCTCAGATGTGGGGAGTAAATGACGACTGCTATGTTCATTATTACATCAACAACAGAACACCTCAATCACATTCTTGTCTACATCTGCTCCGGCGTCTGAACAAATGGAGGACTGGTGACAGTCACTCAGGGCGGGTCTGTGCTTAAACACCAGTGTCAATCAACAATTGTGGGAGGGGCCTGGGTCTGTGTGACATCACTCTGCCAAGAACTGAGAACGGCTTGATTTGAAAAAGGGGATATTATTAATAGAGATTAAAAAATAACACTGGGTGGATTTTTATCATTATAGGGTGGTTGTTTACACACTGCCAACACACATTTATGTTCAAACAACACGTAAAAGTGAGTTTTGCATCCGATGACCCCTTTAAATAGAAAACAGTTTTGGAATATTTACATTACATTCTCAGGCCATCCAAGATGTAGATGAGTTTGTTTCTCAGTGCTGCAGTGTTAATGCAGATCCCTCATTAGATACTTCCAGCTGAATGATCCAAATCTCAGACACAAGTCAGACCCCAGAGCAAAGGACCAGGCTGAGACTGTGTGACATGAATAACCCTGCAGTTGCAAAGATGCAAAGCAGCCGCTTCTAGTGTGTCACCCGCTTGGCTCCCGCTCCGTACACTTGGGGCCGTGCATGAATACAGTGCAGTGAGCGGGGGAGTGAAACAAGAGGATCTGACCTCCACCTGCACTGACATCAGCCGTTATTAGCCAACTGATCCCCTCCCATCAAAACAAGCCACACATCCACCGCTTAAGAGCTGCTGAGAGGTTGCGTGATGAAACAAGTCTGAGCTGCGGACTGCTCAGAGAGAAACCTCCAGCTCAACATCAAACCTACATCATCTGAATCAACTGCCAAGTGACTAATAAAATGGCCTTAATGCACACATAAAGAGACCCATTAGATGAGACTCTTTGTGTGGATTCACTGAGTACAAATCAACGTGTACAATTAGCCTTTTTAAAAACGCTCCTTTCATAGATTGCACCCAAGTTGTTGGTTATTTTGTTGTAACTGCAGCAGGTGATTCTGCACATCTTTCTGTGAGGGTCTGGTGTGATGTGAGCGAGGTTATCTTGATGGAGAGAGGCCAGTCGATGTGCATCTGCTCCAAGAAAACTTGAAAAAGCTCAGCCTCTGCCCTAAGCCACTTCAAAATGAAATTCCTACCTTCCCTCATCTGACAAACCTGTGTCTGATATAGTCTTCAAAGGAAAAGTGGCAAGCCTGTACCTCCAGGCTGAGGTAATTCGACTAAAGCTTTGCAAAGAGAGAAGACAAATGTTGTGGGCTTTTTTTCTCTTCAAAGATTAGATGTGATGCTGCTTCTCTTACACGCTCATCGCTGTACATGGGTCATCTCAGGAAACAGTGAAATCATGAAAATGTGGACTTTTCTTTTTCGATTTGTGGGAGACGGGCATCCAATGTAGCCTTTGAAGCACAGCCACCAAATCAGACTTACTTTGAGATCATTCTGGGGTTAAATTCATATTTACAATCATGTCAAGACATTTTATTAGCTATGAGGCTGTTTTTTAAATCAAATCTTTGCATAGTTATGACAGGAAACACTGGAATCTAACAATGCCTTGGAAAAAATATTAAATATTAATATTAAGATATTTAATCTTAAAAGGTGAAGCATAGCTATACATAAACCCATATTAGAAATAAAAGAGTTATAGAATAAGCATGTTCTAAACTCCTGAAACATTGGTGTTTCGTATTTTAGAGCAGTCACTACAATTTATTAAAGAAATCAATTAAATCTGTATGTGTGAAAAAAACAGATGTCACCCTCTTTGTAATCCTTAATATTTTCATAACTGTAATTTAATTACATATTGTTTTCTCAGTAACTGTAACCGATTACAATTACTTTTATTACATAATTCCGTTACATGTAACTAGTTACTTCTCAACACTGATGATTAAAAAAAAAAAAGTAATAGCATCTCCCCCAGTGGAGCTACTAAAAGGATACATATAGGATATTCCATTATAAATTGGAAGCATTCCAACACTCTAAGGGAAATGTCCAGCATAATAACACAATAACCTCCCGAACTAATCAAATAAGAATTAAAAAAAATAAATAAAATTGGCTAGTTATTGTTTGAGATTCTTGTTGGACCCCATTCTGACTGGATCCAAGTTATGACAAATCCTGTACAGTATTTTTGGTGACTGTCTATTTTTTTTGACAGTTCAAAGGGCTTCCGATTGTGTTATCGTGGAATAGGGCAGTAAATGAGTGATTTAGAGCCTGACAGGCGGCTGTATTCAGTCTGCACATCGTCTCACCTTTGATTTGATGTCGCGTCGCGACGTGCGCAGCGCCGTGTCGCCAGATCCACGCAAGTGTCTCTCTCTTCAGAGTCACGCAGTCTAGCCGCTATTGTGCGCATCACAGACGCACCTGGACGAGGACAGGTGTGAAGCTGCGTCTGCTGGACTCGAAGGGGGACCATTATAAAATCAGACCTCTACTGTTCGATCAGACAAAGACAACATATCAATTTATAATAATTAACACTCATCATCATGATTTCTTTGGTTTGCATACTTTATCTTCAGTGAATCTAGTCTAAAATGCCTTCAGCTGTTCATTAACACACTATCAGTTTAGCATTTGCAGGTGAAGAGAGGAGAGGTGTGTTGATTCACAGCACAGACTTCCACTTCCCACTTCACTGCTCAAGTCAGGCAGCTTGTTTTTTTTTTTTTTTTTTTTTTTTTTTTTGCATTGGTTTTCAAATGTATGTCCTGGCTACATTTCACCCCAAAATGAAATGTGTATGTATAAAATGTGGAAAAAAAGAAATGTGTATGTATAAAATGTGGAAAAAAAAGTGTTTTGTAAGGTGGCATTATTTTCACAAGACATTAAGCACATTTCCCCACCAAATTCTTACTGCTGTTTTGTTTTGTATATTTTTTTTTTTTTTATTCTCAGTTATAATTCTGATTAGTTAATGATAACTGTAATATAAAATGTTGTTATATATGGTTAGATAGATAGATAGATAGATAGACAGACAGACAGACATAGATATAGATATGTTTTTTTTTTTTTTTTTTATGTTTTTTGTATTGAGATGTTGGATGTTGGTTTTTTATTTTTTTTTTTTCTGTATGTCAAGTTCTTGACAGGCTTTATGACTTTCGCATGTGATTAATTGCCCTATTAATTACCAAAATGAAACTTTTTAGAACACTCTCTGCTAATGTGATAAAATAGGTATCTGTTTACATATTTGGACATTGATCTGTACAAGAAAACGGTTTTCTTTTTCATTAGGTCATCAACACCAAATGGCATGTATAATATGCCATGTAAAATATGTAATAAACATGATTCCTTCTTCACTGCAATACTGTCTCAATGTATCAACTTAATTATACCATGCAAAATAAAATTATTTTAAAAGTGTGCTATTTTTGGACAAACACAGTAGAGGCTTGAAAATAGGCTGGGATAAGGTGGAAAAGTAGCTTGCAGTTAATATGCAAAATCAGCATTATGCAGTTAATAATTCACAAAATATGTTTGAAAATGAGCAAACTGATATTAATACATAAGGTTTAAGAACTGTACACACACACACACACAGCTGCACTACAGAACTGTATATCGTGATTTTGTTCTTCAAACAGAGCGTCACACTGCCTTTTATTAATCTCAAGTCGTTGTTGGAATGTTTCACAATTTATTTAACAACAAAATTACTTTGGGAACATGTGAATCACATGCTGATGCAAATCAATACACATCTGATCTCTTCGTCTGATATAGCAAGACAATCAGTTTTCCTAGCATTTCACACAGTGCTCTATTTTAAGTACACAAACGATGCTTTCTGAGGGGGTCGCTCGGCTACGCATTTGGTGAATGTATACTGTATTAAAGAAATAAATACTACCAGTAAATAAACTTTTTAGTGGCTAATTCTTCTAGCTCATAGAAAAACCCTTATACAGTCTGATATACATTATGAAAAGCTGTACAGCTGAATTATAATTAAAATAAGGACGCTTTTATTTCATTTTTTTTTAATTATGTTGATATAAATATATATTTATATATACTTTTTTGTCAAAATATATGATCGAGGAGACAAGAAACACACATCTCAACACGGACGTTATAAATAAGTGTCCAGGGTGTAACTGTGGCCCGTTCAGCGGCAGCCACATCCCTCCACCACCATCTCCTGATAGTTTTTTAGCACCACTCTGTCCGTCTCGTCCAGATAGAGCATGGAGATTGCACTGAGCTCTGTGGGAACGCAGCAGGCCTTAGGAATATTGGTGTTTACCGAGTTCACCAGTGTCTGCACAATAGCGTGATTGGTGGAGTTCAGGTGATCGGCCAAAGGGAACGGACACTCCCCGTGACAGTAATATGCCTGATATCCGGGCGGCGCCACGATCCAGTCGTTCCAGCCCACGTCGCTGAAGTCCACATAAAGCGCATGCCGCCGACAGTTTCGGTTGCGCTTGCGACCTCTTTGCTTCGGGCTGCGTTTCGCTCGCCGCGTCAGTGGGTGACTTTTGCCGTCATGCCCGAACGTGACCAGCAGGGGGCGAAGCTGGCTCCAGTCTGCATCTGGAAGCGGATGCAAGGAGCGACTTACGCGTACGTGGCGTCCCTGGTGATGCGAGGTTCGGTTCAGGGGCACCACCTCCACAGCCAGGCCGTGATTGGAGCTCTTGTCACGGGTCCAGCGCAATACGGCTGAGCTCACGTCAAAGCTCTCCCATCGGGTCGTGTTGTGGCGCACCAGTCGAGTGTCCAGCAGCTGCGTGATGAGCTGCCCAGCCCGCGGGGGCTTCAGCACCTCATATATGTTTATTCGGTGTAGACCGTCGTCTCCCGTGGGTTGGGGATCTGAGATTGCATCATCTATCTGTTGCCTGTAGATACGAAGCTCTGCAGTAGAAATGAGTTCCTCCTCTGGGATGCTGCTGAGATTGAAGACGAAGCGCAGAGGAGTCTCCGGTGAGCCGTCTGACTGCAGCTCTTCCATATGCTCTAGAGGAGGACAATCAGAGGACAGCTCAAGAAACTGGTAGAATATACACTATTACAACCCAGTTTTTGAAATGATACAGTATCAAATTCTTATTAGGCATCCTAACTGTGATCCTTTGGATCCAAAAATACTCAAATGTATCAGTTTTCTCGAATTATATTAATGGTTTGGTTCAAACTTTACATTTAGATTTTATATAAACAGAAACTAAATTAGCTATAATATGCTATAGCTATAATTTTCTTAGTCAATGTTCATTTTAGATTAGTTTACCTCAAAAGACCTTAATGTTTATTGTGATGCCTTTTTAACACACACACACACACACACACACACACACACACACACACACACACACACACACACACACACACACACCAGAAGAAAATTATAAAACCCCCACAATTTCTTGCAGTCAGTAAATCTAGTCATTATATGTTCTGCACATCAACACTAAAATACTATTTAAAAAAACAAAAAAAAAAACAGTTTATTTTAATTTTCTGAAGAATGCTCAAAGAAAACTGAACTGAACAAACATGGTTTATACCAGAATCCATCATTTTAGTTTATTTAATTAAAATGCTCTTTGAATAAACGACACAGTCGTTTTAGTTTTTTGAAGTGTGAATTATTTCCTCTTACCAGAATCTATAAGATTGTTCTCAAATATTTAAAATCATTTACTATTCATATATTTATTCATTTAGCATTGATCCATATAATAACGTCTCATAGAGCTGATTTAGATTTTGTTTACAGTTAAATTCAGTTGTAAACAGCCAATAAATAAATAAATAAATAAAAGTAGGTCATATTGACCAACATGTTTATGTCTGGTGACTCTACCAATGCACTCTTATTTTCAGTGCTTTCCACTCCACTTATTCCTTGTCCATTTGTAGCTGAAACTCTAAACTCTTACTTATTTAAATATGCAGGTAAAAAGAAAAGTAAAATAACAAGAATAAACTGTTTAACTATGCTGATGGCCTTCTATCATCTTGATACTTAATGTGTATTTTTCTGAAGCCTTCTGGGAATTCAATCCGCCAAAGAGACCACATTGCTGGCAACAGGATTTTATTTAGAAATCTGTAGAGTAGCATTAAAAATAATTGCATGTTGAGGAAAGTCCCTCGACAGGATCCACATGACAAAGTGTGGCGGTGCTGAGACCATTTAAATGTCGGGTTGAGTCTGCATTTGTCAAGCGCCACCGTCTCCGTTGTCTTACCTTCGTGATGGAATCCTCTCACAGTGTTTGCTCGACTCGTGGACCTTTCGGGATAATCGAAGCTCACGTCGTGGGCCCCGGCCTCTTCGGCCTCCCCTGACTGCAGGCGATACAGGTCCAGCAGATACTGGGGGCACCACAGCCGAGTAGCTGGGTCGCGGGTCGCCTCTGCAGCCCAAACATGTGCAGCAGCGTGGCATGGCTTCAAAGTCCCGCAGCAGTTCATGACTCTGAACCAGGTGCTGAGCCGACGCTTTCTTCTTCCCTTCCTCGGGTATTAGACTAGCCATAGCTGCTCTCTCCCCAGTAGGACTTGGCATAATAAAATGACCATCAGCATTCGATTACCAGGAATCATGATGTCTCTGGTGGGCAGGCGGGGAGGGTTTGGGGGGGCAGAAGAATTTCAGGAAGGAGAGGATTAAATGAATGATTTTATGATTGATGTTGGGGCCTTTTTTTTTGTATATGTTAAACTGGATACCGTTAAAATGTCATTGACGTTTAGGTCAGAAACATACTTTACGCAAGTTCTCAAAGGCAGAATGCTTGGTCAATGATTTGCAAATATGTGGTCCTTCAACAGACCTCCGTACTCAAGTGGGCGACAAAGTTTCCTTTAAATGTCTGCGACTATATGCGTTATTATTCAAGTAGCTTGTTACAATCATTTTACTCTCCTACCAACATTCCATTCAAAGTGTTGCTTCACCAAGACAGTAATTGAACTAAAAGTACAAGAAATGCATCTGACATGTTTCAGAATGCAACAAGACACAAAATTGAGCTTACGTAGCTATACTGGGGGGAAATGGAGTAGGATTTCACTCTGAAATTGCTTACAAATTTCACAAATAATTACAAAGATGTGGCAAGTAACACATTAAACTTAAAGAAAAATTTGGTGGAGTAACAGTTTTCACTCTAGTAAATGCCATTACTTTCACAACTAAACACAAAGAATACACTTTGATGTAGAAAAACTGATTTTCTTTTAAAATGTTCTCCAATAATCTTTGTTTACTTTATATACTAACAGTGTAGAAGTGTTCGGGTTTGCGTAGAGTATGTTTTAGACCTTATTTATTCCAGACAACTGCTATACAATTAAATAGTTTAAAAATCTGCATTTAAAAGCATAACGAACAAAGGTTAGTAGTTTTGCCAAAAAAAAAAAAAAATAATAAATAAAATCATGTCATCATTTACTCACTCTCATGTCATTTTTTCAATGTTTTATTTGTTTTTTTGTACTCTGATTTATTATTTTTTTTTTTCCAAAGAGAATTTTTGTGATCAGTCCTTAATAAAACATTTTTTTTCTGAGTGTGAAGAACATTTTAATATTTTAATATTTTTTTCCACTATAAAGAATCTTATGTGCAGTGGAAAGCTTCCATATATGTTCTCCATGCAACCATAGATGCCAAAGAGAACCTATGGACACACACAAAAACACATTTTCCAAAATATCTTCTTCTGTGTTCCACAAAAGGCATTTTTTTTGTAATGGTTTGGAATGACATTAGGGTGAGTAAATGATGATATAATTTTCATTTTTGGGGATAACTATCCCTTTAAGGGCCGAACCAAACTACAGTTTGGTAGTCAAAACCGATGTCAAACAAGGACAGCAACCTACAATTTTCAAGTGCTTGCACCGCAACATAAAAAAGCTGAAAGCAAAGCTCCTTACTGACCACTGTTTTTGTAAAGAATGACTAAGCCTTTTAATTTGCTCCAAATATGTAACAACCCCATCACACGATGGATGGGTAGGTGTGGTCCACTTACCGACAGAAAATAAAGCATGGGAAAACAGTCCATGTTTGTCGAGGGGTGATGATGGAGGAGTTGTTCGTGTGGTTGTTGTTTGGTGGTGGTGGGATGCTTTTTGAGATGCGGTGAGATTCCTTTCCTGAAATACAAGGGTATATTTGCCAATTAATATTTCAAGTAATCCGATTACAGCAAACATTTCAGTATAAGCATGGCATGATTTCAGTAAAAGCAAAATGCAGGTTTGGGCCAGACAGACCCCTTAAAGTAACTAAAATGCTGCTTGTAAATGAGCACTGATAACGTGTTGCACAAGACGGCCAGGTGTGAACACCTGAAAAGATGGCAATTCAATTTACATTCAAATAGAGGTTCGTTTGTCAACAAAGGGATCTCAGACTGCCTCTTTTATTGATGGTCTTTTAAAAATCCTTCCTAAAGAGTCTTTAAAAATCCCCCAACCCAGACTGGCCATACAAGCGGCACCATCCTGGTCTTACACCTTTATGATCTGTTAACCCATGACATCCAAGTATGAAGCTACCTGATTTGGGCCAAAAGCGGAATGGATTTAAAAGATATCTTCATTGCAACCACCATGCAACTCCACAAATGAGATTTTCAACGATTCATTTGAGAACAGAGTAACTGCACTAATAACAATCACAAGTGCTTTTGTGAAAGGTCTTAGGTCATCACTGAATCCACAGCTGAACTCAATAGTTGAGTACCGCAACGCATGCATTTAGTCATTTCTTGGACTTAGTTCCGCTGGAGCAAGTCCAACCATTACAACAGGAATGATGCATTTTAACAAGAACACCGTGTGTGTGTGTGTTACGTGTGGTTTTTTTGTGGTTGTGAGTTCTTTCTCTCTCTCTCTCTCTCTCCGTCTTCACAGTTGTGATACTAGCGTGGCTTGCGTTGTGATTCTTGACTGATGTACCAAAACACTGGGTTAGATTCTTAACAGGAGTCCAGTGGTTTTTAGATTCATAAAATCTGCTGTTTGAACAACAATTCAGCCAGCGCAGCTATTCAAACAGTTCATTATGTCGTGAGCAAACCATAAAACTGAGCGTAACTAAAAGACTTTGATCAGTCATGCCAGAAAACATGTAACAAAGCACAAAACAATTGGTTTCTTCAGACCACCTACTCTTGTTTAAAAGCCTACAGATACTGCCCTAAATATTTAGAGAATCCCTGTTTGAAGATGGAGTGCGATGCATGTGCTTTTGTGCATCCACTTTGAAAAATGCAATATTCAAAGTGGGTTTTATTGTGAGTTTTTTTTTTTTTTTTTGGTTCCTTTTATTTTGGAGGTCGTGGTGCTCGACTTTAACCCTGTTTAATAAGATTAGGCTATGCACATGGTTCTTCAGATGTGTATGGGGAGTAAGTTACCACAGTAACAGCCAATGTTAGGATCTAACCTCTGTCAAGTTTAATTCAGAAATCAAATCTGGAGATCCAAGCAGCGTTCTGTCCATTTGGAAAATAAGACAGCTTAAGGAATGTAGCCTGCAGTGCAATTGCTAAAGTTCATGGATATGATGCAGAATCTCTAGTCCAGGGTCATCCAAATTATTGTTTGATCTCAAACTAATTTGCATGAAAAACAATAACAAAACAACAGAAATATGCATTTACATGAATGACAATATTAAGTTAAAGATAAGAATGCAACTAAAGTTTTCATCTAATTGTGTCATTGTCCCTCCCTTACAATGCACAAGTCCTCCGTCCGTTAATCAAGAAGCATTTTCTTGGCCTGAAAAGGCTCAAGACCTCTGCTCTAGTCTAGACAACATCTGTTGATCTGTAATCATCAGTGGACTATTTGACGACAGCTCTTGCAAGTGTTTACTTTTTAATAAGTAGGCTGGTATGAAAGATATTTACACATTTTTTTTTTTTTGTTTTTTGGCCTTTCCTACGTAGGCTGGTATGAAAGATATTTACACATTTTTTTTTTTGATTTGTTGTGTCTCTTTATGTCATAATGTACCTCATAAAACCTTTCAGACGTGTTCTTATGCTTGACTGAGCGCCATCACTCTTCACTACAACTCATTTCAGACAAAGCACGAGTCTTCAAAACATTCGTGGAGGTCAAATGTACTAGCTCAGTCGCACACTGGAGACTGGTTTCACTTAACTTATTAAATCAAATGAAGGACGCAGCTATTGTTTTTAATGTTAACTTAGAATAACACCGTAAACGCTGTGCAACCCAGTGTCGGCTTGAGTTAGGAATGCGTTAGAATTGGATTGGAAACCAGTTTACTTTCCAATTAGCTTATTACGGGGATTAGGAGAGATTAGGAGTTTTGTTGTGTTTTGTTGTAGATTCATATAAATGTTATTATTGTTAATTTTATTGGTTCTATCCAAACAAAATATACCACCGTCACGATTTAGGCCACGTAGGCTACTCCAAATAAAACTGTACAAACGTGGTATTAGCCACCACGTTAAAACATAATTAAAACAGAATGTCAGTTGTGTCTTAATTAAATGCCATACTGACTGGTACATTAGGAGCAGATGTGGAAGCTCTCATCCACTCGGCTGGATTCCCGTGAGCGCGCGGTCAGGTGCCTGTTTCTGGTTCTGGTTCTAATCTTGCAAAAAGCATTTAAGCTATCCGGTAAGCATAGACTAAAATATTAAATCCGGTGTAAAATTCCCAATTCTCCCCCAATACAATTCGACAAAGCAGAACGCTCCCGTATTCGGTGTGCACAGCTTTGTTGATTATAATATTTGCGTCTGAAGACGTGAAGACGTGAAGACAGGTTTGTGGAATATAACGGGAGCGTTAGTCGCGTCGCCTTCAGAGAACACAGGGCGTGAAAGATTCTATTAACGCGCAAAATGGCCAAAACGCGTGTCACTGGGTCTAAATAATTGCGCACGCCTGCCTTAGGTACGTAAATAAATTATTTCTTGTTAATATATAAAGTAGTGTGGTTGGTGGTGTGATGAATTATTATTGTTGGTAGAGATGCGCACGGTATTCCTGGATGAGAAGACGGTAAAACGGAGTTTTGAAAGAAGTTCACCTCACGTAACAAAAGTCCAAGCCTGAAGCGAATGTTTAGATCATTAGTTCCGCATCACGTAGAAGAAACCAACTGAGTCCAATGCGAACGCGGATCTCTGCAGCTCCAACCAAGAAGAGTCGAGCACGGAGAACATCACCAACTGATCCCGCATCCAGTTCTCCGGGCAGTTTTTATGTGACCGCCCTGTGAAGTTCCTCTGCCTCCTCCCCTGCTCTCTCAACCCACCGCGCTTCACCCAGCACCTCCGATAAACCCCAGAGAACGCAAACACACAAGATCTATTTCCTTCTTCAAGTTACATGCATGCACTGCAACACCACGCTGTGGATGGAGACTGCTGTATCTTCTGGAGTGTATAATCAGCGCGCTGGCAAGCACATGCAATCTATTATTATTTATTTTTTTCTTTCTTCCAGGGATGTCATCACATGAGTTGACCACACTTGCATCGAGAAGGAAAAGATGTATACTTGAGTCACAGAAGAATAAACTAAGGTTAAAATAAAACTGAGCTACTCTCAAAAGTAAAAGTTCTTCAGTATAATGGGATAGTTTATTGGACAAAGTATTCAAACGTTCTTCACATCAGTGTATTGGTTTAATAGATGTTTTTATAGAAAGCTAAACAAACAGTTTTTTTTTTAAATGTTACTTTTTTCAGAATTTTCAGGGAACATTCAAAAATAAAGTTCCTATTATGAACATAAATTTTAAAATCGAATTTTTCCTTGATTATTGCATAACCCCAAAAAAGTCTTTACAAAAATGGACATTTAGAATGTTAAAAGAACATTTGGAAATAATATTTTTAGAATTATTTTTTTTATAATTTTTTAGAACATTAGAAAAAGTCTCTTCACTTTACTCTCACATAAGTGCATATTGAAGGGATGCCGACTGAAATAAAGTAATAATATTCAAAGTTTTCAAGACTAATAACTTGTTGAAATCACTGTGTAGTGAGCACTGTCATGTTGTGATGGAAATCAGTGAATGTTTCCTATTAATGTATTTCACCAAGCCCGGAAGCCTTCTCCGTTTGACCTCCTGCCCCTATAATAACAATTAACCCCCCCGTGTGTGAAGAAGCACTGGCAGACACCCTCATTACCATATTATTTACCTGTCTGTCTCAAGTACTTTGAGTCACATGGCAATAGAGTGCCACCCTCCCCCAAACCCACCTTCTGCTTAATTCCTTAGTAAAGGAAATGTCATCAAATGTTTGGAGAAAATTTTTGGATGGAAAGTAACATGAAATTAAAATTCCAAATTGACCTTGTTGACTTTTAAATACAAATTTCTGGACTTACCTGTGCAAGATTCGTCTGTGTTTATTTTTATTCAAAATAACCTGCCTTTCCTCTCAAATCACTTTCAAGTTCAGCTGACGTCACTAAGCCCTTGTTCTTAGTTTTGAACATCTTTGTCCATTTTGGTATGAAAAGGCACTTTTAATCACCCAAGACCCAACCAATTGTTATCAATATATATCTATATATATATATATATATATATTATATATATATATATATATATATATAGATATATATATATGATATATATATATTTTGATTTTATAATATATTATATATAAAATATATTTTTATTATATATTTTTTTTACAGTGTAAGTTATTATGAGGCACTTACAACACTGACAGATGAAAATAGCTTTACTAGAAAATTAGAGTAGGTGCTTTTATAAAATTATGAGCTTAATGTTTCTGCTTCAAATGCTCCACAAATTGGCTCCTATTAACTTCCATTGTAAGTGCATCTTTGTAGCCTTGATTTATGCTTATTTTTAAATACAGATAGAGGAATCAAAACATTTGTGTGTGTGTGTGTGTGTGTGTGTGTGTGTGTGTGTGTGTGTGTGTGTGTGTGTGTGTGATATTAAACGTTGTCACAAATGCTGCAGATTGAGCTAAATTTGAAGTGAACCCAAAATGTGGGTTCAGTGCATGGGAAGTGCATGTGAAGGTATTGTTGTATTGGTCTGGACGAGGACTGGTTAATGATACTCACCTATGAACAGCAGCCCATAATCACAGACTTCAAACAGAGACCCCTGCTTAGTGTCCTAGCACACCTTTTCTCGTATCTTCTCTCCTGGTCAGCAGCTATAAGATCTTCCCAGCATATGTCATGGTCTGTGCCGTATAGTGTGCTCATCCTAAACCCCACTAATTCAGCCCACTCATTTTAAAGTTTACAAGTTGTATGGCATGTTCAAGGATTTTAGGTTCTGGACAAACAATTTTAATCTTCTATTTTGACAAGGCACAGAAATACTAGATATTATTACATTATGTTTTATATATATATATATAAAATCTGCAATACATATATACATACAAGAAATAAATTCTTGAAATATAGCCTATTTGATTTAGTTTACAGATAAACAAGGGGAAAAAACAGTACGACACGTAACGTAGCCTATATCTGCTGAGTTTCAGTTCATTTTTGTGACAGGATTAATTTGTTCACAGAAAGGAAACTCAAATGACAGAAAGCTACATCCTATTTGTTTTCTTTATTTTACAAAAGCACAATGTTTTGTTTTCATTGTGAGTGTGCACAAATAAAAGCAGACCTTTATACAGTGATGCATTATTAATAATACAATATGTGTTTAAAGTTGATTCCGCTCCGCGCGCACACTCTCACTCACGCACACACGCACGCACACACACACACACACACACACACACACACACACACACACACACACACAGAAAACACATCAGTTCCAGCTAATTTGACAGCACAGTTAGTACTTTAACAAAATAAAATAGAGTGAAGAAAACATCAGCGTGCCTGTCTCTGTGTCGCCGTTGGAACATAGCCTATAATGTTAATTTACATAATAAATAATAGTTTAGCATTCAGATACGTTACATTGAAAATATGGAAATATTATGGAATTTTTGGATTTGTGCTGAATGAGAGAGGTAGGATACACAAGCACAAAGCTTTATTTTGCAAACAGTTGAGTGCACAAGCCTTTAAAGTATACTCCTTTGACAGTCTGTGAGAGACACATTCAGAGTCAGCACATGGTCAATATCCAGTGGGCTTTGTTTTCAAGTGCGCACCTCATGGGATTTACTGTTCTCCTGCTGAAACCTTTAAACTATACTCCTTTGAGCTGATCCGGCCCACTTATCAAACAGGGGTAATTGCATTGCTGCAGGCGCCCACGTTCAACCCCTAATATATTATTATATATATATATATATATATATATAATATATATATATATATATATATATATATATGTGTGTGTGTGTGTGTGTGTGTGTGTGTGTCTTGTCACATGATCCTTGAGAAATCCTTCTAATATGCTGATTTGTTTCTCAAGAAACATTGATTATTATCAATGTTAAAAACAGTTGTACTGCATTTTTTTGATAAATAGAAAGTTGAAAAGAACAGCAATTTTTTGAAACATAAAACTTTTGAAGCAAAATTTGGTATTGAAAAACGGTTTGTATTAGATGATTTTTATTACATTGTTCCGCCATTAGATGGCGTCAAGAGATTGTCTTTGTGAGTCAGTAGCAAAGCCTTTTATATTGAAAGGGACTGAAGCATGGTTGTAAACAAGGACCTAATTTTTTACTTTCAACAACACCTTGCAGCTCTGTCATCAGAAATCACCCTTAACAGATGAAAGGATAGTGTGACAAAGATATCGCTTTCCTCAGCGGACATTCAAACCAATGTTTGATTGTGAATATGAGATTGAGCTGAAGAATGAATGTTGTGTATCAGATGCAGGTAATCACACTTGCTCAGTCCATCTCTCTCCTAATACTCTACATAATATAATAAGCTTTTAACTTTTATGAAGCAACTCAGCATTCTTCTGTTACTAGTTGTAAATAACGTTTTCAGATTAGTAATTAGGATTGGGCTTATCTGTTAAACTGTCAGTATAAGATTTGAATCCGTGGCGGAAAGAAGTAAGTGGTTCCTCAACTAGCAACTCCTTGTAGTGTTGTGTGTGTTTGTATGTAAAAATATTGTGTGTGTGTGTGTGTGTGTGTGTGTACATGTATACATGCATATATCTGTTAAAGGCTCTGTGTTCAGGCCTTTTAAGCAGAAATCTAAGCTTGTCTGAACTGTGTCTTCACCTAACGCCTTGCATCTTTTGTGACTGTCAATCAGCCATAAAGCCAGATGTGTCTCTCTCTCTCAAACACAAACACGGCTATCTCTCTTCCTCCATGACAGCTGGGCAGAAGATGTGTGGATGGACTTATCAGAGTTGCTTGCTGAAGTGTGCTGGACCCCAAACCTTTTTTTAGTTTGCTTTGTATGTGTTGGAAGACACTCTTGCCGGAACATTGTCCAGACCTTTTCCTGAGTGCTGCAGTACCTGTTGGACCACCGGAGGTCACAAAGGGTACATTTCCTGAAAGATTTAAAAGCTTTTTTTTTATCAGAAGATGGGCCAGCACTTGAGAATACTCCTTTAATCTAAGAGGAAGTATTGACACTTGCAAGCAATCATCATTGTTGGCACTGTAACCCAGAGGTATGGGAACGATCTAAATTAATTTTGACAGTTTTTTTATTTGTAAGAAAATGCTTCATTTTACTGTTACATTTAATACATTTTCACCTCAAAAGTTATACTTGTACACATCATCCAAACTAAATGCAAAGGGTTACTCATTATAGTAGAATAATAAAGCAATAAGAAAGGCTATAGTTCCAGCAATTGTATCAAATTTTATCAAAACTTCCCCAGCGAACAGGGATTGTTCTCAGATCTTTGGCTAACATCATGGCAAGGTTTTCTCAAAATTATGAATTTTCTACCAGTCATATAAATAGAAAGTACATAGTCGTTAAGACCACCTAAAATAAAGTGGGACCAATATTCAGAGAACATTCGGTAACATTCCCATAATTTTCCAAAATAATAAAATGAAATTTCCCTTCATGTTCGTATATAAGCACAAGAAAAAGTTTTTGAACATTCCAAAATAACATTTTCATAACTCACTGGGAATTTTAGCAAAACGTTCTCAGAACATTTTGAGAACATTCAAAGGTAACATTCCCATTATGTTTGCAAAATTATAAAAAGGAATGTTCCTGTAAAACAAACAAACAAACAAAAAAACCTTGTTTACACAAATTCTGGTTGTTTTGAACATTCAGAAAGCATTAAGAAATAATGTTTTAATAACTTTATGTGAACATTAGCAAACTTGTTAGCTAGTTCATTAATCATGAAAAATTGTAACAGTGACAAACTATAAAAGCCACAATATAAAGCTACATTTATTAAAATCAATGAAATCAGAATGAGCAGTTTGCAACATTAACAAAGACTTTGCATTCACAGGTGTATGTTTACAACAACGTCAAATGCAGCTTGTCCAATCAGTATTTAGTGTCTGTTTTGTAATAAAAGATTATCAGAAATAAACTTTATGCTTGAACTCCAGATCCTTGAACTACAGACATTCTATGACCAAACTCCAAAACAGCAAGCATTACAAGTCAAGGTAAAAAACCTTGTCGAACCTTTTAAGGAAGGCCAGGCACTTCCTTGCCCTCATGTTTGTCTGCTCGAGCTGTCTTCTCCACCTTTCTTTCTTTTCTTCAGCATATTTATTTTTACTGCACATCCATATCCTCAAGCCCTCTTAACATTTCAGGCCATTGAGAAGCTCTTAAGTGGATGAGCGAGTCTTAACTGTGTCTTTTCAAACCTTGACATTTAATACTCAATATAAATCTCTGCAGAGACCTGTTATTTTTTCAAGAATGTAATTACATACTTTCAAATAAAACTTGAAAGGGCCCAACAAGTTTTAAAACACAGTGTGTGCTCTCTGGACGGTGGGAAGGAATTCCAAGCAGTTGGAATATGCTAACATCTCAGTGTGTGTGAACCACGGGCTCTTGGCAGGACTGGACAACATAGTATTTTGTTGCCTTAGACCTCGCTAGATATACAAAATACAGAGACAATTAATCCATGTATGATTCAAGTAGCCTGACTAACAAGAATATCTTGCTGCTTGAATGTTTACAGCTATAATGTTTATATTACAAATTACTTTTTATTTCAGTTTTAGTTATTAGAGTAAATCAGTTTAAATTAAACAAAAATTAGAAATGTTGCCTTGTCAACTAGCTGAATACAAACTATTTTTTTACAAATATATGTAAATGTGCTGTATAGTGCATAATGACTAAAGTTTAATCTATCTTCTTAAAAATCGCCTTTTTTTTTTTTCAAAAACGAAAACCAAGAAAAAAACATGCATTTTCAGACCTATATTTGCATTCATGAGATGTGTACACTTACATTTAGAAGACGCTTTTATCCAAAGCGACTTACAGTGCATTCAGGCTATACATTTATTTATGTTTTTTGACTTAGTATCTGTGCTCAGTGTGTGTTGTACCTGGGAACTTTAACATTGATATTTCAATTTTCTAACGCTGTGCCTACAGTGCCATGTGTATGTTTAAGTTGTGTGTGTTAGATCACACTCCAGCTGTCAGATTTAAAACAGCAGTTTAAAGCTCTCAGCATTGCCATGCTTATAATTTCTCAGTGTAACACAATGTGTTTAATGTGAAGGACTATGGGAAAAGAAAAAAAAAAAAAGAAAAAAAAAAAAAAAAAACAGCGAGACCTGAAGCCTTTAGGTCAAACACCAGAAACATAATTAAACAAGGAGGACAGCTCCTTAAAGCAAGTCCCTCCCAGGTTTTTTCCAGCTAGCATGTTATTACCAGAGTGAGTGCTGCTTAAACTCTGGGAGTGGTCAGAAAACTTGGCAGGGCTTGGGGCAACATAGTTCTCTGAGAGTGCTTTTGACCTTGTTGTAGTTCAGTAATAGAAAAATACAGTTTTATCAAAATTAGCCTGTATGGCATACACATTGCAGAGCTAGCAAATCAGAATTAAAGGACACAATTAAAATTGAAAGTCATATTGCTGCACAATTGTTGTATGTGTAGCTCTTAATAATGATATTTATTTACTCATTATGAATTGGCCATAAATATATTATACACACAATGGGTAGTATGTTTACGGATGCTATTTCTAGAAGCATTACATTTCCCAGAATGCTATAATTTGTGGGGAAGCTTGTTTCCACCACAGGATAAGGTAAAATGGTAATTGTGAATTTTTATTTCACAATTCAGACATCATGAGACAGAGGAGAGAGAGAGAGAGAGAGAGAGAGAGAGAGAGAGAGAGATAATGAGACAGAGGAGAGAGAGAGAGAGAGAGAGAGAGAGAGAGAGAATATGGAATCTGAATTCTGAGATAAAATGTTGCATTTACCTTTTAATGTTTACAATTTTGAAGGAGACTTGAATTTATGTAGAACATCTCTGAAACGCTTTCAGTTTAGTTCCAGTTCAACCTCAGGTGCATTGTGGATATTTCAAATTCACACTGAACATTGGACTGATGTGATTTTATTATCATTGAGATTTTTAATATTAATTAAATAATTGTAGTTGTCACAATACGTATTAGGGATTTTTAAAGAGTTAATCAAGTGCATGAAAATTCCCATTACTAACAAATCTGCATCCCACAACATTCTCCTGGAAGACCAACTTAAGTTTTTCTAACTAGCTTCATAATTGTGGGATATTGTGCTGGTGAGGGCATTTTCCGAATGAATAATTTAAAGGTTTCTGCCTGGCTGAGCCTTGCTGATTTTCTGTACAGATGAGGCTGAAATTCCTCCATATCAGGAGGTAAGGCTGTGTTGAAGTGTCGGCCCTTGACCGTTGCCCTGCAGCAGCTTCAGCATGGCCTGCCATCACCTCCTTCTCCTTGTGTGAGTTACTGCGCTGCTAATGAGCTGTAGAAACACATACAAAATGAGAAACTGACCTGCAGTTCATTCTTAAACACACCTTAACTGAAGATGAAAGTAGAGGCATGAATCAAGGGCACGGCGATCTTTCACCTTTAATGTGTAAGTACCATCATTAGAGGCTTTTGTAGAACACCACAGCCAACCAAGGCACGCAACTTGAATTACGAGACAATGGTATACATCTGTGGATTTTAAATCTGAATATGTAAAATAATAGCAATGAGCAAAGTCACTTGAAACAGAATACTGTGGTTTTATTATTTAAAAAAACATTTACTTAACTCATCTTTCATACATTTACACATTAAAGATGAAATCAGCTGATAAAAACATCACAATAATCCACAAGTAATCCACATCATTTACATCTGCAGTGAAAAGCTGCGTGTTTGTAAGAAACAAATCCATCAAGACATTTTCCTTTCAAACTGTCACTTCTGGCCAAAAAGAAGTCTTAATCCATAATAACACTTCCTCCAGTGAAAAAGTCTGTGCCCTGTTGTCTCTCACATCAAAATCCACACACATATTTGTTTGAAACTGTTCCATTCTTGTTTTAAAGCATGACTGTAGCTATTAAAGCATGTCATAAAATTCATTTAAGTAACTTTCCAAATTACACAGTTAATATCATTGTGAATAAATTAATAAAATGATAAGATGCAAGATATAATATAATATAATATAATATAATATAATATAATATAATATAATATAATATAATATAATAAAAGTTTTATTTTTATGTTAGTTACATAATTAATAGCATAGTTTATTTTTTATTTTCTTTTAGATACATAATTTGTATCTGGTACCCAGCAACTCCCTTCCCTTTAATAAAACACACACACATACACACACACACACACACACACACACACACACACACACACACACACACACACACACACACACACACACACACACAGGAAGTGCTTAAATGGGGCCAGACTGTTGGTATGACAACAGAACAAACACAAACCCAATTGGAACTTGCTTCAAGGCCAATTTTGTTACATTATTGCACTGGTTTCGCCGCTGGCGTTCAGCCTGATCAGCTGGAAGCCCCTGCAATAGTGGGGGAAAATGAGGTAAACTAATATAATAGGGCTGGGAACGCCTCAAACCTTCACTAAAGTCCCCTACCACAGATATTCCCCAAGGTGTTTCTCTCAACAGGGCCTGAGCTGTTAGCAGCCAGTTCAAGAACCATTTTATGGCTCTGGTTTATTTAGTTTGGCTGGTGTTGAATATTTGCCAGGCTTAATCTCAAGGTGACCAGACACCTATTCCTGAGTCCCTACCCAGAGTGTGCCTTCTAATTATCATTCTGTGCTTTATTGACTGTCGGGAGCAAAGCCAAGGCACGCCTAGTATCTGACTACTAACTACAGACTAGCAACAACCACCAAAGCCCCCCAACAACCTCCACTCAAGTTGTCATTGACATATTAAAGGGGTAATCCACCAAAAAATTAAAATTCATTCTGTCTTTAAATGTTTTTTTTAAATGTCATTGTTAGAATGCTCCAACATAAAAAAAAAAAAAAACTCCAACGTAATTTAAAGATATACGTTAAGCTGATAAATGCAGATACAAACCCTGTAACATTAAATCAACCAGCAAAAACATATCATTCTCATACTACAGACCTATATACTCTTTTCTACACTGAACCCAACTCATCCAGGCCTTTCCCTATTTCATGGAAGGACAGCGGTATGTTGCAGCTGAGGATGCCGATGTCTGTCAGCATAAATTTTACTTATATCACCTCCATCGGAGGCCTATAAAGCTGATTTATTATAAATACAGCTCCCTTGTGTTTACCGCACACATTCTTGTGTCTGCAACATCTTTCAAAGTGAACACATGCAGGTGCTGAGGCCTGTCTCATTTGGGCAGATTCGAGCAGAGAGGTATCACAAAAACAGAAAACTTGGGATAGAAAGAAAACATAAATACAATGAATGCAGATATACGGTATATAGTGAGCTTCAGATGTCCAAGACCACACTGAAAATCTGGAATTCAAAATCTGGAAATACACACTACAGTTCAAACCTTTAGGTTTGGTTAGATTTTTTCATGTTTTTGTGAGACATCAGGTTGCATTTATTTGAGCAATACAGCAAATACAGTAAATTGTGAAATATTTTTACAAACTAAAATAACTTTTTTCTATTCTGTTTTTCTATATATTTAAAATGTTATTTATTCCTGTAAAGCAAACTGAATTTTTTAGCATCATTACTCCAGTCTTCAGTGTCACAAGTTCCTTCAAACATCATTTTAATTTGGATAGCTGGAGGAGAAACACTTCTGATTATCATCAATGCTGAAAACAGTTTTTGCAGCTGCGCAGTTACCATGTTTTGTGGAAAACATGGTAACTTCATAGTTTTTTCTGTGCTCTTGTCTTGGACTTTTAGTTTGTAGTTTTGCTTGTTTCCTGTTCCTGTTTACCATTTGATTAGTTTAATGGTTTCCAGACATGTCTTAAGTCGTGTTCACCCCATTTATGTAAGCCTTTGTTTCCAGTGTGCATTTTCTGGTGTTGTCCATTGATGTATCAGCAATGGTCTCAGATCTGTTTGCTTGTTTCCTGATTTTATCATGTTTTATTTATTTTTTTTAGTTGTTATTATTATTGATAAAGTTTACCCATATTTGGATCCTGCCATCCCTCATTTCTGAGTACAACCATCATTACACAACACCCGACCAACACAAATGGATCCAGCAGGTGAAAGCTTAATTCATTAACAAGGGCAATTACCACTGGTTGATTATTGTTTGGAGTTTTGGCTGAACAAGTCTTTCAGACTTTGTTATGGGCAAGATTTAATAGGTCTATTAGGGACAATGTACCACTGGACTGGACTGTGTATTAAAGGCACAATATGTAAGTTTTCGCCGCTAGAGGGCACATATTCAAAACAAAGGCATAGTTTGATGACGCCGTGACTGAGTGTGGAATCATGGGAGTTCTTCACACATGGCTCAAAAGCAGCTTTTTTTGTTATAATGCTACTCTGTGCGGTCGTCACCTGTCTAATAAAATGCATAACATATTAAAGAGTCTTTGGTGTTTCCATGTTTTCTACAAAACAAAACCGGAAATCGAGGGGTTATGATGTAATAACATGGTCCGTGTCACTAGTTAAAATTGCTTATTTCTCTTGATTTAAACATTCTTCAATACATTTGGGATAATGTAAGTACACAAAATATATAACACTGTTCTAGTAGTTTTTGGATATTTTAATAAAAAAATCTTACATATTGTGCCTTTAAAGACAAGCTTGGTGGTCCCAAGTCTGGTAGCCTCAGTGTTCTCTAACCTGGTTGGTCCTAAGTCTGGTGTTCTCAGTGGTCCCTTTGAGGCAACTAGGTCTGTGTTCCCTGTCTGTTTTGCCACGGCTAAGAAGTTGTGCCCAAGTTACCTGTGTTCCGTTCCTGCTTTGTGCACAGACTACAGGGGCTTGGCCTGTCCCATATCGACTGGCCTAGCCATTGTCTTATGTGCTGCCAGCACCAGTGTAATGGGCTCATCCTCCTCCACCATCTCTGCCTTGGTCTTCTGCACTGTGGCTCCACCATGGTCACTTGATCCTTTCTGGTGCTCTCCATGTCTGCTGGCTTATCCTTGGTCTCCTGCTCCACCTTGATCTCCTTTTCCACTAGCTCAGCAATGGTCTCCTGCTCCACCGGTGCCACACTGATCTTCTTCTGCCCCACTGGCACCTCTCTGGTGTAGACATGCCCTTCTGGCACATCCTTGGTATTCGCCTGCTACTTTGCCACCTCTCTGTTATTCCCCTGCACTGATGCCTCCTCTTTCCCTTCTTTCCCTCTCTAAAGGGGCACAGCCTGTCCCACCTAGACCAGCCCTGCTATTCTGCTGGTGGCACACTGGTGTTCTGTTACCCCTCTTTAGGATGCCTGGTGTTCCATTGCCTCCTACTTCCACATGCTCCCTCTCTGGATTTAAGGGGCATAGCCTGACCTGCCTAGACCAACCCTACATCACGAAAGTGTGGACTCAGAGGAAGACCGTGAGGGTTTATGTTGCCATTTGGCACAGGGCCCTTGAGTTCCCTGTGTTCTCTCTCTGAACTGAAGGAGCATGGCCTGTCCCACCTCAACCAGCCCTGCCATGGTCTTCTGTGCTGCCAGCACCTATGCTGGTCACCTGATCCACCCTGGTGTTCTTAATCTCTGCCGGCGAAACCTTAGTTTTTCCACTCTGTGTTAGTCTCCATCTCTTACAGCTCAGCCTTGGTCCCCTGCTCCACCAGTGCCACCCTGGTGTTCACCTGCCCTACTGGCACCTCCCTGGTGTACACCTGCTACTTTGGCACCTCTCTGTTTTTCCTCTGCTCTGCTCCCTCCTTTTTCCCAATATTCCCTGTACAGGGGCACAGCATATCCCACCTGGACCGGCCCTGCTATGATCTTCTCCACTGCCAGTACCACTGTGATAGTCTCATCCACCCCTGCCAGCTACGCCTTAATCGTCAGGGTTGTCGGCTCCACCATGGTCACCTGATCCCCCATGGTACTTTCCAGCTCTGTCTTGGTTTGATCAAATAAATAGTGCCTTGGTGATTATATGACACTTCTTTAAAAAACATTACAACAAATCTAATTGCAAACTTTTGCAGCTAGTGTTGGTAGTGTATGTTCAATTGCATGAGAAAAATCAAGACATACAAGTTGTGTCTATGCTCATTGTAATGCTTTAATGCCTGAAAAGGTAAGGTGGCTCATCTGGCTGAGGTCTGAAGGGCTTTAGATGAATGAGATGGCTGGAAGTAGTGAGAGAGACTCCCAGGGAACAAGTACACAACATCCACCCTCTGAGACTAGAACACATTTAGCTGATGAGTGAACAAGACCTTGTTTATTTACTTATTGGAATAGTTTATTAAGCCGAGCTGTAATGAATGGAAGACACTTGCTATACACACATGATTGTAGAGTTCTTATGATAGTCACTCAGACACCGTGGAG
Organism: Cyprinus carpio; assembly: GCF_018340385.1. NCBI lineage: Eukaryota > Metazoa > Chordata > Actinopteri > Cypriniformes > Cyprinidae > Cyprinus > Cyprinus carpio. The sequence continues at coordinate 24,483,299 of NC_056613.1, forward strand.
AATATTGTAAAGGATTATAAATAAAGACAACAGCTCCATAGTCCAGCCTAATTAAAGAGTAGGATGAAATGACAAAATAGATATTTGATTACAATTGATGTACACTGAAAAAGTTGTCACAATCTCTAGCTGGAGTGTCCACGAGCTCCCCATTCTGTACCCTTTTCCACTCACCCCGGACTCCATTTCCCATAATCCTCTGCCTGGACACATCATCAATTGCAATCACCTGTCTCATCAGATCTCATCATCAGTTCACAGCTGTTTCACATTAGAATGATTTTAAAAGTAGCACACATACCCTGCGTCCCAATGTACTATCCAGCCTGTCTACCCTAAATAGTATTGAAAATTACTAAAAACACATAGAATTTGGATGGATAGTATGCACATTGGGACGCAGGCACACTCTATGACTTTGCTGGTGATTGAATGTTTGTATGTCTTCCTAGTTTCCAATGAGTTCCTTGTTTTCCAAGATTCCTATAGTTTTGCCTCACCTTAGTGTTTTGATCGTGGACTGTTTCCTTGACTCTGATTATTTGCTACCTACCTTTACCATAGATTACTCTTTTGCCATTGCCTTGGGTGTGATTGTTTGCTGATGTTTGACTCTGCCTGTTTCGACCATGCACTTCTTATAAAGCCTGCGATTGGATCCCCACTCCGTTGTCACCTCCATCGTTTACAAACATGAATGTGAAAGCATCATTTATTTAAAGTGCTTATTTGCACTTTATTATTATCGGTTTAATCAAAAATAATGGTTTCTGGTTTAAACCAGTTTAACACATGGCGTTTGTTTATATATAACCAAATATGTTGCATATTAAAAAGTAAATAAAAAATAAATAAAATGAAAAAATAAAACATCACAATGAACAAATGTTTTTAGTTTTATCTTAATAAACATTTAGCTTTCATATTGGAGATAGATTAGCTTTTTTTTAAAGTAAGCTCAAGATGCAAAAAAGCCAAACAATTGCCATATACCTATATTAACATTTTGGCTTATGTCTAAAGAAGATATATTAATTTATATTAAATAATCTTTTAACTTTGAATCAAAGTTCTTTGGGAAAAGTTTTTTGTTTTGTTTTTTATTTAAGGTTAAACATAAATATAATTTGAGGCAAAAAAAATTGTCAGTATGTGAAAAAAACATTGCTGTCTCTAAGCTGTAAACTAACACTAACAAAATGTGAATTTGAATATGTATATAATTTTTTTCTAGGCTTTTTTGTGAGATTCATCTACAAGACACATCAGTCTTAACGTGTAATTTGGTGTACGCTGATGGTACATGTTAGGAATGAGTTGGATGGAAGGTGCAAGATAGAGAAAAGAGGTAGAAAGCAAGTGGAGATATTTAAAGTCTCCTCGCTGTGTTATACTTCCTCTAAAGTGCATGGTGTCAACGGCAGCTTTTCAGCAAGATGGATAACAACACTATGGCCAGGCTTTTATCGGCCTCCCAGGAGCTAAACACAAAAGATACCATCCATTGCATGGACAACCTGAAGGCGCATGGGGATGTATGCATTTATCCATGGCTGCTGGCAAATGAAAGTGGCTGTGCTTTTGGCTAACAAGATAGTTGCTTTGTGAACAGAAATGTGTTGTTCAAACATACACTCTAAAGCGATTGGGTTGTTTTGACCCAGTGTTTGTGTTACTGCCCAGTAAGGTTGGGTTTAACATTTAACCCAACTGTTGGTTGAAAACAACCCAATCGCTGGGTTTGTTCATATTTTACCCAGCGCTGGGTTGTATTTAACCCAGTATTTTTCAGAGTGTACACTTGAGCAGAAACCAGACCATATAATACTGACACACGAACCAGAGAAAGAAAGAAAAAACAGAAAGCATATTTACACTGTCTGAATCGTTCACTGTCCCCTATCTACACAATGTGCCATTTTTCATATAGAAAATAGTAAATGCGTGAAAAAGTGACCAATTTCAGAAGCAACTTTTGCATGGGGATTTTTTAAATTCTCTCCCCTTTTTTAACTTCTAGCTTGTGTACTATTTAAGTTTAAGGCATACTTTTAAACAGCTATGACATCAGATTTTTATATAGTCTAAAATTGAAAATCATTTTGCTGCACACATCAAGACAATCTTTTGATAAAGTTGTTTGGTTCAGTTCTGCGATTAAAAAAATCATGATCGAAAACAGATACTGGCCATATGTCTATGGTAATATAAAGTGTCTTCATATTGAACTCAATCATGTCCAACATGGACAATTTATGTGTTATAAATCTTGCAACATGCTTAAAGACAAGCAGAAACTAAATTGAAAGTAATAATTCCTCCTGCCTCCTTGCTCATAGTTAAACTACTAGTAATTTTCAGTATATATTATGCAAATTAACGCATAGGATCGATATGTTTATGCAGGGATTCATCTTCCAACATCAGTATTGAAAGTATTGATAGTTTTGCAGTCAATCTGCCCATTTCTAACAAAAGGAAGATTTTTGTGTTGCTTTTTTAAAGAAATCTCTTTGATAATGGGTTTGACTAGGCTAAGGTAGAGGCAGCTGTCCAGATTCCTGAGGAAATGTATAATCATCCTATGATGTGTATAATTATATTTTGGATGTCAAAAAACAGAAGTGGTCGAGAGGACAGCGAGTAGTGACAAGACACATTTATTATTATTTTTGTTTTATTTTTTTGTAGCTTTTAGCACAAGAAGCATTATCTACCTTGCTCTTTTATGTCTTTATTGTAGTGTACATTTTAAAACTCAAAGTTCCTGCCCATCTAAAAACTAAACTGCAAAAACAGCTAAGTCTGTGCAGCTCTGTGACGTCACACACAAGAATGCATCAGCATGACCGCCCACATTTACACAGAAATTACACCTATTGCGTGATCAGAAACTTGGCTGACCCAGTCAGGGTGAAGTAATATAGTGAAAACTGGAGAGGTGAACAGAATAACTAATGATTTCAGTAAAATGTGGCTTTTCATAGTTTCTCTGCCTTGTTCCACTCCTGGCTAGATGAAGCTTGGCAGATACTTCTGAAGAATTCAAAAACTAGATTCTTGGACTTTGTCTGTGGTGTGGAGAATATTCTAAAGGATTGTAAAGCAATACTTAAGCAATATTTATCTTTATTATAAATTGATTATTACTAATTTATCAGTATTAATAATGGATTATTACTCATTTATCATTATAAATAACAAATTATTACTAATGTATCTTTATTAAAACACATTATTTGTTAATTTATCATTACTAATAAGTTGTTATTGCTCATTTATCATAATAAATTTACATTTACATTTAGTCATTTAGCAGATGCTTTTATCCAAAGCGACATACAAATGAGGACAAATGCTTTTGTTAATTGTATAATAAATAAGAAGAAAACAAATAGAATACATTTTTTTTAAAAAAAGCTTATGTTAGTTTTTTTAAAGGAAAGAAGCAGTAAATGAATAGAGACAAGTATTTTTTTTTAAAGAATAGAATTAGAACAGAGTGTTAGAGTTAGAGGGTCAAATAAAGATGGAAGAGATGTGTTTTAGCCGATTCTTGAAGATGGCTAAGGACTCAGATTGAGTTGGGCAGGTCATTCCACCAGGAGGGGACATTTAATTTAAAAGTCTGTGAAAGTGATTTTGTGCCACTTTGGGGTGACACAATAAAGCGACGTTCACTTGCAGAACACAAGCTTCTAAAGGGCACATAAGTCTGAAGTAATGAATTTAGGTAAAGGGGTGCAGAGCCAGTGGTGGTTTTGTAGGCAAACATTAATGCCTTGTATTTTATGCGAACAGCTATTGGTGGCCAGTGCAAATTAATGAACAGAGGTGTGACGTGTGACTTTTTGGCTCATTATTTTTTTTTTCTTGCAGCCATGTTCTGGATTAATTGTAAAGGTTTGATAGAACTGTCTGGAAAATCTGCTGAGAGGGGATTGTTGTAGTAGTGCATGGTGGGAAGAACAAAAGCTTGCAAGGAGTTGTGCAGTGCAAATTGATGAACAGAGGTGTGTCTTGTTTTTTGTTGAATAAAGCAAATCTATAGGACCAGACAGTTTTAGCAATGTTTTTAAAGGAGTTATGGTTGATGTGCCTAACTAGATGGTGAAATTGTGATGAAACGATGGGTTTGCTGGAACCACAATCAGTTTCTGTCTTGGCAAGGTTGAGTTGAAGGTGATGGTCCTTCATCCAGCAAGAAATATTGTTAGACAAGCTAAGATGCGAGCAGCTATCGTCGGATCATCAGGATGGAATGAGAGTAGAGTTGAGTGTCATCAGCATAGCAGTGATATGAAAAGCCATGTTTCTAAATTACACAACCTAGTAATCCCATGTAGACAGAGAAGTGAAGTGGTCCAAGAACTGAGCCCTGAGGCACCCCAGTAGTTAGATGTTGCGACTTGGACACCTCAGCTCTCCAAGATACCTTGAAGGACCTATCTAAGAGGTAAGTCTCAAACCACTGGAGTGCGGTTCCTGAGATGCCCTTTGTCAGTAGGGTTGGCAGGAGAATCTGGTGGTTCACTGTATCAAAAGCAGTGGACAGATCCAGCAAGATAAGTATTGAAGATTTGGAACCCACTCTTGCCAGTCTTAGGGCTTCAACAACTGAGAGCAAAGCAGTCTCGGTTGAATGTCCACTTCTGAAACCAGACTGGTTGCTGTTGAGGAGGTTGTTCTGTGTGAAAAAGGCAGAGACTTGGTTGAACACAATTTGTTCAAGTGTTTTTAATGAAAGGAAGAAGGGCAACCGGTCTGTAGTTCTCTAAAATGGATGGATTAAGGGTGGGTTTCCACAACCCTGTCTAAATGCTGAGGGAAAAACACCAGTGTGAAGGGGTGTGTTAATGATGTGAGTGAGTGCAGGTACAACTGCAGGAGAAATGGCTTGAAGGAGATGAGATATACAATACTATACAATACATACAGTGCCTTGCGAAAGTATTCATACCCCTTCATTTTTTTCACATTTTATTATGTTGCTGCCTTATGATAAACTTCGTAAATTACTTTTTTTCCCCCACATAAATCTACACTCCATACACCATACTGACAAAGCAAAAACAAATTGTCACAACTTCATAAATGTATTAAAAATAAAAAAACTAAAGTAAGTATTCATACCCTTAACTAAATATTTAGCTCAAGCACCTTCACAGTCTCAATTCTTTTTTTTGTTTTATGTGACAAGCTTTGATCATCAGCATTTGGCAATTATCTGCCATCCTTCTCCTCGCCTCTTCACCTCTAATGCACTGTCAGGTTAGATGGGGGCAGATGTACTTTTTCAGGTTTCTCCAGAAATATTTGACGGGGTTCAATCTCAGGCTCTGGCTGGGCCACTCAAACCTGTTTCTGACCTCTACAGGCAGTTCTTTTGACCTCAGTGTTTGGTTTTTGCTCTGATATGCATTATCAGCTATAAGACCTTTTATTAAGATGTGTGTGCCTTTCCAAATCATACCCATTCAATTGAATTTGCCACAGGTTAACTCCACTTGAAGTTTAGTAACATCTACAAGCAAAATGAATGCACCTGAGCTAAATTTCAACTGTCCCAGATAAGAGTATGAATACTTGCAATGGAATCATTTTCGTTTTTTTTTTTTTTTTATAAATTTGCAAAAATGTTAAAAAAAACTGTTTTTTTTTTTATTTTTTTTTTTTTTTTTTTTGCTTTATAATTATGGTGTATGGGGTATAGATTGTTGTGGGGGGAAAAAACTAATTTAGAGCAGTTTAACATAAGGCAGCAACAAAACAAAATACATTCGCAAGCCACTGTATAATATATAATTTACAAAATTACATAAACAGAAAATTGTCAATAGTTAAAAGATTGTGCTAAAGCAAATAAATAAAGCATTAGTGCTCATTTATCATTATAAATTATATATTATTGCTAAACAGAGCTGGGTAGTAACTGCTTACATGTAGTCTGGATCATGTAATCAGAAAGTAACTCTCAAGCAATTAGACCACGTATGAAACAAATAATCACGCAAGTTACTAGTGATTAATAGCTGTGAAACACTATGTCATCATCACATCCAGTGACTCTTAGTAAATATTGATTCTGTTAATCTTGACAGTAATATTTCAAACCCCGAAGGCTCTGGGTATGTCATGTCACTGCTGTTTTCATGTTTATTGATGTTTGTTTATGTAATGCAGGGATTCCCTAACGTTTTTGTCAGCCAAACACCTTTGACATGAAGTATTAATTTAAAATATTTCTGAGGAAGTTATTATGGTCACATTCGGTAAACGTATAAAATATTTATGTAATGTAATGTAATTTTTAATGCATTTTATTAAGTTGATATAAAAAAGCTGAATTTATTTTCTTTCTCTTTGCTTTTTTATATATCAATATGATATGTTTAATAGTCAGTTTTAAACAAGTTTGATAAAAAAAAAAGTAATCTAAAAGTATTCTAAAAGGTAGTCAGAATACATTACCTAAAGTGAGTAACCTAGATGATGTTACTAACTACAGTTTTCATCATGTAATCTGTAATTAGTAACTGACTACAAATTAGAAGTAATTATTTTTTATAAGAGAGTGGTCAATATCACAGTTTGTACTGTAGTGTCTTATTAAGTGCATTATGTGGATGTTATTCAGTGATATTCGTCTTGTGAATGTAAAATCAAATTAAGGCCAGTGGCCAAACGTAGGATACTTCCAGGAAATATTGTAACATTATCCTTTCTCCAGCAATTTTTGTCAAGTTTTCCTCGTTTTCCCAACGCTGAAGTCACCAGTGGCTAGGAGTCATAGTCAGATCTGTGTGTTGGAGCAGCTCAGTGGCAGGTATAATCCTAGTGGCAGAACAGTCGTTAATTTTTCACTGCAATTCTTACACCATGCAGTCAAGGTTCCTTTGATTCTCTGTAGTCCAGTTCTCAGAGTGAACAAGGCTTGGGAAAAGATTTTATTTTATAACTCAATCACTGATAAATGTCTTCCTGGTGACCTGAACACGTTTTCCTTATATAACAAAATTTCAAAAGAATTCCATGTTGAAATTGTTGTTTTATTTGCTTTTCTTTGATTGCTTGGTGCAACATTTCCAGTTTATTTGTTGAGTTTTCCTCTAAACACCCATTGAAGCAGGAAGACTTTAGCAATTCAGCATCTTATTGGCCTATTTGTCTCACAAGGCAATGTGATTCAAAGGTAGGCAAAGGTATTCATAGGTGGTGGTTTGATTCATGGGCACTGCATACCAAATGACCTGGTGGTCTACACGTATAATCAAAGAATATGGGTCCCATGGTCAAATTATGGGTCCCAAATCGTGCTTTGCATGCAAACATCCAGACAAATGTAGAATTCTGGAACTTGTGGTTTGTCTCTGCTGCAAGATCACCTATGCTGTATACTTTGTGCATGACCTGGAGAGAACTGTTACACACATCTCCACAGCTCCAGAGTTTGGATGAAAACTTCAGCTTTCAGCCTCTAAATGGACATTAAAATAATTCGGCTCATCCAGCAGATGTGCAGATGGCTGGTTGTATTTCTCTGATTTATGATTGCCTCAGGCCCCTGCTATGTAGTATGACCTAGTGTGTCATTTGATTTTATGATGACACATTAAAGGTGATAGGATTTTTTAATGTTAATATAATTTGTCCTATCCCAGCTGTTATACAGATACAGAGACTATGTGTAAGTCATTCCTAGGCTGAATACGTAGGTTGTAAATACTTCTGAAAAGAACCTTATGTGGAAATTGGAAAGTGGATTGTTGAGGTTGTTATTATAAACATTTGTGAAATTACTTATTATCTTCTCTCTGGTTCTTTGTGTCAACCTGAAGAAATCTCTTCAAGTGCACATTTTCTTAGATTAAACTGAGAGGTCTATTGTGGTAGTTGATGTTTAGAAAGTTCAGAAAATAATTTCTAATCTCATCTCATCACAAGCCTCTTTGCTCAGGGGTAAAAAGAAGTTTTCAATTCCTGAGCAGAATAATACTGTTAGCAAACATCTTGATGCAGCTGAAAGCAGCATTTAGATGAACATGTACAGTAAATACACTATATGGACAAAAGTATTGGGACACAATTATTAATTACTGAATTCAGGTGTTACAATCAGAATAATTTTTCAATCAGAGCTTAAAGAAATGGGTTTCCATGGCCGCAACTGCATGCAAGCCTCAAATCAGCAAATGCAATGTCAAGCGTTGGATGGAGTGGAGTAAAGCATGGCACCACTGGACTCTGGAGCAGTGGAAACCAGTTCACCATTGACCAGTCACAGTTTTTGTCAGTTTGATGGGCGAGTCTGGGTTTGGTGGATGCCAGAAGAATGTTATCTGCCTGACTGCACTGTGCCAACTGTAAATATTGGTGGAGGAAGGATAATGGTATGGGGCTATTTCTCAGGGTTTGGGCTTGTCCCCTTAGATCCAGTGAAGGGAAATCTTAATGCTTCAGTGTACCAAGATATTTTGCCTGGCCTCGACCCTCAATCTGTCAGAGCTAAATGAGCTGGCTGCTTTCTCATTACACTGTGCCTTATTTAAGAAACATTTTAAAATGAAATGCACTTAAAAAACATATAATCCACTTGTTTCTTTTGTCCTTCTGAAGTCCATACAGAGACGCAAACAAGCTGTTTAAACCGAATGCATCAAAGCACATGTTCTTTTGCTTTTCCAGTTATCCTGTTGTCAGCAGACTCAAGCGTATGGAATATATCATAAATTGAATGAGTCTGAGTTGAAGCATATTCGCATCCTCCGTGATACTGGCGCTGCCCAATCGTTTATCCTACAAAATGTGTTGCCATTCTCTGAACAGTCAAGCTGTGCTTCCAATGTGCTGGTGCAAGGTATTGATCTCACAGTAGTTAAAGTTCCTTTACACCAAGTGTTTCTACGCTCTGGGATCATTTCAGGGAAGGTTAAACTGGCAGTCCAAGCTCAGTTACCTGTTAAAGGTGTGTCGCTCATTCTTGGGAATGATCTGGAAGGTGATAAAGTTTTTTGTCTGCCTGAGGTAATAGATACTTCTATTGTGCACGACGGTGATGTGCTGCAGGAAGAGTTTCCTGATGTGTTTGGCAAATGCATTGTGACCCGAGCTCAAGCTCACAAATTTAGGGATACTGATTCATTTATGTGTGCTGACAATGCTGTTAATGCAAAGGAGGTTAGTAAAGTTAAGGTAGAGGTGTGTGCACTTCCAGGTTTTGATTTACCCATTGGTAAACCCATGTTAATTGAGGCACAACGTGCTGATCAAACTTTGACTCATTGTGTTGAAGCCGCTGTTGAGCTGACTGATTTGTCAGAGCATCCTGTTGCATACTACTTTGAGGATGATGTATTGATGCGTAAGTGGTCTCCACGTCACGCCAACTATGCATTGTTGTCCCGAAACCTTACAGAGAGCAGGTACTGGGTGTTGTGCATGATCATGAGCTTTCTGGACATTTTGGAATTTGAAAAACTTAGGATCATTTGATGAAGCATTTCTTTTGGCCTTTCATGAAGTCAGACGTAGCCAAATTTTGTAAATTCTGCCATGCGTGCCAAATAGCAGGCAAATCATTGAAACCCATACCTGTATTAGGTGAACCATTTGAGCGAATTCTGATTGACTGTGTTATGAGCCCAAGTCATTTGTTCCTGGTTTCCATTCTGCCGTCTTGTGTGGTGTCTGTGTATGTTTGTGTTTCAGATGGGCGGTTCCTTGAGATACTTTGCTGGAGGCTGCTATTGGTTCTCCTCCTCACCTGACCCAGATATAATTCTGTGTTCTGTGATAATTCTGTTATAGTGTTTTTTGTCTCCATTCTGTGATATTCCTTGTTAACTTGACCCAAGTTCCCAGAGGTTGCCAGAGGTGAGTGAAGCGGGTGTTGCAGACCAGTTGCCAGTTTCCGTGGGTAAGTGAGCGGAGCATTCCAAACCCGAGGAGTTGGCCAGCATGGATCCCGTCAATCTCCCTTTTCCGAGTGATCCTCGGTTGGCAATCAAAATAAAATGGCGTCTAACCCCCTACATCCCTCAACTTAAAATTAATGATTATGATTGATATATATATGTTAAAGTTAAAAAAATTTAATTTAAGATCAGAATCCAGAATCGTAGTCAATCAGGCTTGGGTCACGTTAACAAGGAATATCACAGAATGGAGACAAAAAAACACTATAACAGAATTATCACAAAACACAATAACACTCTCAATCTTAAGCACCATCACACAATCTCTCTGGTAAGACACTCAATGACTTAAACGGACGACGGCAAGGCACAAATTTTGAGTGTTTGGGGCAGTCCTTATATCTGGGTCAGGTGAGGAGGAGAACCAATAGCAGCCTCCAGCAAATTATCTCAAGGAACCGCCCATCTGAAACACAAACATACACAGAGAGAACACAAGAGGGCAGAATGGAAACAACGAACAAATGTCTTGGGCTCATAACAGCATCTGTATACTGTATCCAATGTAGATGGTGTTAGTGATTATAATGGATTCTGTTTGCTTTTGATGCAACGTTTGTGTCAGGTTAAGCCTCTGAATGCCAGTGCATGTCCCTGTTGTGTGATAATGTATAACTATTCATCGATGTCTTGCTCTGGAGTCAGTCTAATGCAAAGTTATTTTCCTCTGTGTCATCACAGACCCCCACAATATTAAAATTAGATATTTTTAAAGGTTAATTAGACTGATTAAATAAACTTCTTTCCCACAATAAGGAGACCATTTAAAAACAATGAAAAACAATGAGGCTTACAAAAGCCTCTTATATTTCAAAAGATCAAGGAGAATTTTAACTTCTCATGACCCCTTTAAGTTTAAAGAAACTGAGCTTATAAAACACCTGTTGTAAAATCAGGCCTGTCTTGCTTTGCAGTCAAGGAAATGTGACTCAAACTGTTGCAAGGCTAAGCTTTATTGCAGAACCTCAGTTGGCTAGAGAAGGATTGAGGGTGGAGGGCCACGGGGATGCTGGGTGGAGAATGCATGGAATGTCCATTGCTGTTTACTGCCCGGGACGTTTCACACATGCAGGTCAGGGGGCTGTCATCTGTCTTCCACTCTCTTACGCTCAGCTTCTCGTCCCCCCTCATTACACGAGGGTCAAGCTCAGAGGTGACCTAATTAAAAGCTCATTACATCACAGACAATATCCATTAGCATGCCAGGTCAAGCTGTTAATCCATTAGTGTTGCAGAGGCTGCTTGTCCAAGCCTCACATTTTAAAAGCCCCCTCTTACCCCTCCTTCCCAAAGTACACACTCTCTCACACACAGAATCTCCACTTAACACTATCTGCATGCAAACAAAACATGATTTCAGATGCACACAGTCAAACAGTCCTTAGGTAATCATTGTGTGGGGTTTAAGGATGACCACAGGTTGCCCACCTGGACAGCATTATAAAGCATCGTACACCCTTAAAAACAAATGGTTCCATGGAGAAACTTTAACATCCATTGAAACAAGTCCACAAAATTTTTTTTTTTTTGGAAAATAAAAAAACAACTCTTCAGATTCTGAAAATGTTCTTCACTCTACGAAAGTGTGGTTCTCTGGGGAACAAAAAATGTTTCTTCTGCGGCATTGCTGTGAAAACCACCTTTTGGAACCTTTATTTTTAACAGTGTGGATGATTTTAATTTTGGCCTGTCCACCTGTCACAAATCAGCTGGGGATACAGTTAGGAAAAGTCCTTTACAAACTTAATGGAGAACATTAAATTACATTTTTTCCTTTCATTTTGTTATCTTCCCAAATTGCAATGTGCCCACGCAAAAACAGGAAGGAAAAAAAATTGATTAAAAAAAAAACAAAACAAAAAAAACTTTGAAATGCATACAGAAATTCAAATGGAATATCTGTGACCCTGGACCACAAAAAAACAAGTCTTAAATGTCAATGTTTGAATAAATAAGCTTTCCATTGATGTCTGGTTTGTTAGGAGGTCAATATTTGGCTGAGATACCACTATTTGAAAATCTGGAATCTGAGGGCTGAAAAAAAAAAAAATCTAAATATTGAGAAAATCACCTTTAAAGTTGTCCAAATGAATTCTTAGCAATGCATATTGCTAATCAAAAATTAAGTTTTGATATATTTATGGTAGGAAATTTACAAAAATATCTTCATGGAACATGATCTTTACTTAATATCCTAATGATTTTTGGCATAAAAGAAAAATCAATAATTTTGACCCATACAATATATTTTTGGCTACTGCTACAAATATACCCCATTGATACCAGTCACAAACTCCCTGGCCACTCCACTGGGTGAGAATTTATACACATGGATACAACCATTTTCAGAAGTCATATAACATAATAAAGAATAAAATAAAATAAATAACATCTCCTCAAATACACAAAAGTAACAACAAATCTTAAAACTTAATTCCACCAATGATTATGAATAAAACCAGAGTATAAACATCATAAAATACCAAATTCCACCCGCTGCCCACCAAATGTGGTATTTTCCACTCCAATAATGCATCATAGCAAAGGTATAAAAACACAAATAAAAGACCTTTCAAGTTTTTTAACATGTCAAAATGGCCACCACCATGTATGCCAATCCAAGTTATATAAATGAAAGCATTATAAATGAAATGTCAGTCAGTTTAGTACTCAGGTGCCAGTATGAGAAACACAGTCTTGTTGTGTGTGTGTGTGTGTGTGTGTGTGTGTGTGTGTGTGTGTGTTTGTATGTGTGTGTTTGTATGTGTATGGGTGTTTGTGTGCGCCCAACCGTTCTCCATCTCACTGCCACATCAAGGTATGTTTTTTTTTTTTTTTTTTTATGTGTTCTCTAAACACATCTGTATCTAAAGGGTGTTAAATAAAAGTTGTCTGGGGAATTGAGAGCAGCTCTCTAAAGGGTGTTAAATAGGTTCCCATACAACAGCCATTATAAAACAGACCATTTAAAATTGGATCTTTTAGCGCTAATCTGCTCAAGCCCTTGCCATTATAAACTGATCTTTATTGTTACATTTGGACTTAAATTGACTTGACTTAACTTAAATTGTGCATCAAATACTAAGAATACACTTAAGTATATCAGATTGGGACTCGGTATCAGCAGATATAATTTAATAATCAATAACCCTGACAAAAAACCTGATTGGGACATCCCTAATACAGGATTCTGTAAACACCTGTATAACCAAAATGTACTGTGCGTCATGACAAAAAGATGACCGTGGTAAAACCAAGTAAAATTAAGTAAAAAAAGGTAGACTTTGCAATACAAAGTTATAAAAAAAAAAATGTGTTTAAAAGTGTTCAAGAAACCAGGTTTATTATTTTTGGAAAAACTAAGACGTACTATAAGCACCTAATAATAATAAAAAATAAAAAACTATTTTTTTTTAAAAGTTAGCTCTTTTTTAAGAGCTTCAATCCTCTAAAAAGTCTATTCCCAACACCACCTGCTTTTTTCTTTTGAGATACAAAACTTCTTTTCCCTTCAGAGAGTACGAAGGGTGGAAAGTAATACTGAATGTCCATGCATAACACGCCATAACATCTGTGCACATATTCATGCAGGCTTTCCACAAGATGCCAGGAGACAGTGTGGATTTCATGCATTATATAGTATCTCCTCCTTCACATAGCCTGTCCCTTGAATCTCCTGTAGTGTCCATTGAAGTTTTGTTCAAACAACGACCCATGCACCTGCGAGCTGAATGCATGTATTTATCCGTTCACTAGGGACTAAGCCATACAGAAGCACTCTCTTTGAACCCGCTTCCCCTGGTGGCTTCCTAACTATACAGCACTCAATGCTTTGTAAGTGACTCCAGCAGTGGGGGCAGACTCAACAGAATAGAAAGTTAACCGGGGAGAAGAAATAGTAAAACAAACAATAAGGACCTAACTGTCTTTGATGCATGAGGAGCACACAGGGGGATCAAAGACCTTCACGATGACCTACGGCTTTTGTCTTTTAGACACTTCATTGAGCTCATTTCTGTAAGTCACTACCGCATTCAGCACAGGGAAGCTCGTTCCCTCTGTGGGATACTAGATTGCCACCAATTCTTCGAAAAACATCCACCATCAAAAGTCACTCATGGGTCTTCCTCTGCCACACGGCTCTGGAGTTTCAAGTGAAAAGGAGAGCCATCTGACTCTTTAGCTGTCAGTTTCCCCACAAAGAAAGCGAGAGAGTCAAAGGGAGATTAATGAAGAGAAGATTTGCCCCAGTGCAGAACTGCAGTTCAGAGAAACACAAACTGAGAGTTATGAAGACCACAGGGTGATATGACCAACATCTTCATAATCATTTAACAGTAAAGGCTGAATAAAACTACATGATGGAAACACATTTGCCGCATAAATCCCTCCATGCGCATTCGCAGTCATGTGATTTTGTGCTATGGGACAACAAAACCTGACTAACAGCGGACCGATCTCGTTCCACACGATCTGAAATGTTGTTATTGTCCTTCTTAAATGCCTGAACAAAATCTGTCTCATTTCTGTATAATTGCCTCCCAGAACTGTTTTACACAACTTAGTTCCCAAACAGCAGTCAAATGAACGCAATGACATCATTTATTGAGTTTTGTCTGCTCGCTCTGAGGTGCAAGTAATTTATTATATATGAAAATTATTATATTCAGTAGCTTCTTCTACTTTTCTTAGTGATATTTAGTGCCAGTTTATCAGGAAGTGATGATTTTGTTCTCTGTGGCTTGCTGGATGGAAACAGTTGGGGTATGTTTTACAATCAATCAATCAATAACTATATCAGGCTTTCAAAATGTCATGTTTAATCCAATTTGTTACTTGCAATTTCTTTGTAATTAATTGTGAAATTTACTAGCAATTTCTGAGTGAAAATTGTTTTTACATCAAAATAAAATAAATAGATAAGAATAAACATTTTAGCCAGATTGTGTTGCATATTGATGAGCACAAACCTCAATTTTTAAGCCTTAAACATAAATGATATCTAGTTGTGGGGGATCAAAATGTTTGATTTTTGAAGATTGTATGAATTTGTTGTGTTCAGAATGACTTTAAAGTCTGATAGTGTGTGATCCTCAGCTGTTCAGTGTATGATGCCAAGATTTTCCTCTAAAAACATTTCAGAAAGTCTATAAAGTCTAGTGTTTAAAAAAAAAATTATCAACTTCATAAAGGTTTCACTGATAATCAACAACTGTTTATGTAAAATCACACCATCAGACCCTGCATCTACTGCAGCTGATGCATATGAATAGATGGTGTGAAATCATAAAAAAATAGGGAATCCCACATTATTAAAGTATTGTTGGGGTTAGTTGAGGAAAGTTGGGAAGCCTGAAGTGTCTGAGGGTTTGGGGGGAGGTTAGAGATGGGCGTTTAAATATGATGGGAAGGAACGCACACAAATTGTCCAGCTTTCATTAGTGTGGTGAGTGAAGACTCCGCAGAGCGCTTGATTCCCAAGACTCTCAGATAACAAGTGGCTTCTCACACTGGGGCTTTCTGTTTCCTCCAAATAAAACCAAAAAGAGAAAAAAGGAGCGAGATGGAGAGTGAGTTACCACAGAGGAGAAAAAAAAATGGGAGAGTGATTCCAGCAGCCGACTGTTATCTGCCTGACATTCAGTCAGTGTAGAGTTATTTTGGTTTATTTATCCCAAGAGCAATGAATGGCTGCCGACAAGATATTTCTGATAGATGTGATAAGGGTTTCCATCCTCTAAACATGCCCTCTTAGCTTAAAGTTAACCTCATCTCTAAAAGCCATTAGTGACAGACATAAAGCTGAGGGGGAACGTCTAGGTCCTTTCTGAAACATTAATCTGCACACAAGTTATTCTAGACATCTCTGAAAGCAAACAGCACAATGAAAAAGTCCAGAGTGGAATTTTAGGAATAAGCAAGACTGAACACCTTTGTTTCAAGCAGAAGGTCCTTCATCTGAGTTTAACCCATTAACCATTGCAAACTATTTGTGGACTACAGACTTCTGTGACTTACGGTCCGGAGACAGAGCGGTTCGAAAGCAGCGTCTTTATGCAGTGCCCACAAATAAATACGGTTGTCACTGCTTTTCTGTATTTGTGTCCAGAACACACTCTGAACTTATAATCTATTCACAGTTAAAAGACGTTGCTTTAAAGTCAACATTTAACAGCATTCACAAACCATTTTACTTCTGCAAGTGCAACGGGATATTCAACAAGATCTTTCAACATTAACCACAAAAGATGAAAAAGAACCAGAAACATTTATTTCAGTATCGCTGAGATACTAATATGGTTCGTTTTAAAACTAGAATTCATTTTCATTATAAATTTAGTTTAAGTAATTTTGTGTAATGTGTTTTTATCACACCTTAAAAAAAATAATAATAATAATAATAATAATTTTTTTTTTTTTAGTGTCTACATAGTATTTATTAATTATTATTTAAGTTTTAGTTAATTTAGTATCTCAGGTAAAGTTTATTCATTTATAACAAATAATTATTTTATGGTTTTGGATTTAGTTGATAATAACCCTGTTAATAAATCCTTATATAATGGGGTCGGTTATTTTTTAGTTGTTGGAAAAGGTTAACCTATGTTTTTCTTGAAATTTTGTGACTTTTTCTCATGTATGGTCATAAAAATGCCTGCAAAGTGTCGACACTTTGATGTGTTGTGGAATGTGAATGCGTACTATATTTCTATTCTGTGATGTCTGTGGCTTATTTGACCTGAAGGTTTTTTTATGTATTTTTGTCAGCTTCTCAACCCTCACCCTCACTTGGAATTTGCATTTATTCAATGCACAATTATGCATATTATTTGCATTAAAAGCATCTTTTTTGTTTTGTTTTGTTTATGCATGTTCAGTTTGCTGAAAATCAAACCCATGATGTTCTCTATTTATTTATTTATTTGTTTGTTTGTTTATTGTAAAGTGTTACGAGAACTATTTATGTTAAAGATTTGTTTTAAACTGGTTTTTGATTCATTGATGCTAGTTTTGGTGAATTGTACTGAATCAGTTTGACCTCCTCCTCAAAGATTGGACCCAGATTTTAAACATAATACAAAATAAGTAAATAAGTGAATTCTGAATCTGGTTGAGTTTAATACCTATCCTTGTGAAGATGCCATACAACAAGGCTGTGAAAATATTCAATTTCAACTCATATTTGCCAGTGGGTTCTTTACAGGTCTTTATCAACCAGTGGGCCACAGACGGGTGAAGCAGAGACCAGTGGGCCTTTGACGATTTAAGTATTTATATTATGTTGATGATTCTCTAATCAATACTCTTCTGTCTCTTGGTGTCTGTAGTGAAAGTTTTGATATTTCGGTGCCTGAGCATCTGGCCAGCTCATGATGAGAAGCAGGGATGATGGCTGGTATACAGCACTGGCAGTGCTCGGGTTTCTGATATCTCGTGGGACCCTTTGATGTGCATTGCCCCCACTCCCGGCTTCCTTCTCTCAGGAAATTGCATTCTGTCTGTTTCCACAGCAGATAAATGATGTAGGAAGGGGGCTGCACACTGTCACCGGCCAGTCCTGTATAACACCATGGCCTGTATCGTGTTAGCTGCGTGTGGCTTCATCTGATGCTGCTGGCCAGTTAATGTGCACATACAGTACATTCCATGCATACTCAATTTCTTACAACAAAATACATCAGACAAAAAAAAAAAGAAATGTTTACATTTTCAAGAAATTGATTATTAGCAGTGATAGTTGCATGCAATTGTTGCATTGGTCATTATATCAGAAAGAAAGCAGCTTTGGCCTTGTTTGAGGCTCCAGTGGTCTATGAAACGTCTTTAGTGAGAGTAGCAGCTTGATATTCTATATGCCATGACACAAGAACAAACTAGGAACAAGTGACTAGAACTATTGGCTAACAACCTCACTAATGAGCTAGCTATCTAAGTTTTTGGAGATGCACTATTTTTCATTGGCAGTGTTTTAAAGGAAGAAGTGTGCTGTACTTTAGTGTACTAACGGTGCTTGAGTACAGAGTGCTGTGATTTATGTAGGCCAAAACCTGGAAGCATGTTCTCATTTTCTCATTTCTCGTCCCACTTCCAGTTCTTCCAGTTGAAGTAAATGTTATTTGTTTGTTTTTTAAAATTGGTTTTTGGTTAACAGACTGAACACAAGCTTTAGATATGTTCATGTTTTATTCTACAACATAAAATGCATCAGTAAATGTCATTTTTAAAGCTTTTATTTTGCTAACAAGTGTCTAGATGGGGTTAACACCTTCACAGGTAAACTCATCTACTCACTAGTTGCTTTCATAGCCTCACTGTGATTATAATTGGGCTCTTACAAACAATTCTAACTCAAACTTTCAGGGAAAAGGTTTTCAAATAAAGACTGAATGGTGATGATGTTGAAGTTCTGACACTGGTGTAGTTTGTTTATAGCTCATGTTTAGCTTTTATCTTCTGCCGATTGTAATTAGGCTTCAAAACTCATAAATGTTGTGTTGAGCTGTGAAGATTATCATGAACAACATGTGCAAGGATCATACATTTTTGTTGGTCACAGCTCATGCAAGCCTAATTGCAGTCTCATATAATTAAACAAATTTGTTAATATTAGTTGTCAATGCATTAAGTATCATTAACATTTAGCAGACGTTTTTATCCAAAGCGAACCCACAACCTTTTGCGCTGCTAACACAATGCTCTACCACTGAGCCACAGGAACACATGAACTAAGAATGCATAAATGCTCATTTTATGTTAGCTATTGCATTAAAGTGAAAGCTTAAAACCAAAAATAATGAACTTACCCTTCTGCATGATTAACTTACTTCTGAGCAACACAAGAAGATATTTTGAAGAATGTTGGAAACCAAACAGTTTGGTGACCATTGACTTCCATTGTCTGGACAGTGGACATTTCTCAACTATTTTCTTTTAAATTTATATGTCAACCAGCCTGATTGTACTAGGGTTCCTTAATGTGCTTGAAAATGTATATTTTTTTTTATTTGTATCAACCACCATACTGGTCTGATCTGATCCTATAAAGAGCATTCTTGTTTTCAGACGGCTTACCATGCTATGCAGTCATTAACTACATTCCTCTGACTATATTAATTCCTCGTCTTCGCTTTCTGGCAGCACCTCCTCAGAGTCATAATGCAACAGGTCAAAGGTCTTCCCAACAAAAAGAAAGCAGCCTCGGCTGTTGTCATCAGCGTTAGCATGCACTGCCCACATTACGGCTCTGGAAAATGTTGCGTCTGCATTCTGAATCATTCTGTTTGATGACAGACAAGAGCAAGGCTCCGTCTCAACCCTCTGTCCCGTTCCAGACGACTCCCTGCGCCTCTGACCGGCGGGCCGTGAAGCTTCTCGTTTCATTCAAGCACCCTCCATTCACAACACCATAGAAAACACACACTTGAGTGTTTCAGAGCAGGAAGTTCCCTGCGGGGAGAAAGTTTGGTTTCAGGTCAGTGTGCTTTAGTCGGAGAGGAGGTGCGCCGGGGGAGATGTGGAAACTTGAAGGCAGCTGGTCAGAAAAGGAAAAGCCGGTGGGCCTTTGGGATTTCGAAGGTGGGGGTGGACAATAGTGCTGTTGGGTCCTTGGAGGAAACATTAGCAAAGCGTGGAGGAAAAGCTGCCAAATTAACTTCCCACCCTTTCAATCACACCCCAGAGGATTCCTGTCCCACTTCACCTCTGCCAGTCTGGCTCGCTTTTTCAGCCTCTCTTCCCTTTCCAAGTGAACACATCGAACGACCCCTGAACGCCTTCGCTCCCCAGCAACCCAGAACACTCAGAAACATTAACACACCAACAAGCCAATGAGGTCGTATGGCCTCTTTCTGCCCTCAACTTGTTATTTTTCCTGCTTACGAGCAGAACTTAGTACAGCCCCCCCCCCATGTACCTTTTGAAGGAGTGGAATAAATGTCTCATTTGTATCAGTGACACTTGTTCTAAATGGTCCATTTCTGTTTAGGCAGATTTAAAGGTGTTATTGGGTTATTGGGAGCCGCAAGACTTTTATTTCGCAAGGTACTTTTATTCTCAGCCCTTAAAAACATTCACTAAAATGAAAAGCAGATGCGGACCATATTGGATTCTTTGTTAAAAAAAAAAATACTTTGAGTGGTACTAATTTATTAGGGTCTTTCAGCATCTGGAATTCTTTATAATTAATGTCTTGACCCCAAGACTTAACTTCCACCTGTCAAACTTTGAGAAGATGACCAGAGATGGTCCTATTAATGATCAGGAACTATGGGATCCTCCACACTTTTTTTTTTTTTTTTTTTTTCAGATTAAGGAACCTGCGCCTACAGAAACATGTGCACAATGTGAATGTCATCCAAAAGTTTATTAAAAACACTGGTTAATCAATGATGCTTTCAGTGGCAATTTCACCATAGAGTGCTGCCGGGATGACATATTTTTGTTTCAATAATATCAATAATACTCTCTTGTGATTTCTATACTCTAAAATACTCATAAAGTACTCTCTTGATATTTTATGTGTGTTGAAAAAGGTAGCTGCCAGTGGGACTACAGAGGTTGCTGGGGACATTAAACATCATCACAGCAAACAGATAAACTCATCTCAGTGGCTTTCACAGTCTTATTGTGTTTAAGTGTGCCTTTAAAAACTATTCTAGCTCAAACTTTCAGAGGAAGAAGCTTTTTTTCCCACCAATAAAGACTGGGCAACTCTGCTGATTGGATTAAGGCTTCAAAAAAAAAAAAAAAAAAAAAAAAAATGGAATGGAATATGATATGATTTGATTTTTTTAAATTTGTTTTTGTTGCAATATAGTTTTATATAATTATTTCAAATGCTTATAGATAATTTAAATAATTTTTAAAAATGCTTATAAACATAAACATAAGAATCATTCACTTTATTTTCAGGGTTATTGGTAAAATTTAGGGTGTTGGACAAAAGTCACCTATTCTGCCCATTCAACTTAACAAGTATGACTTCTCATAGAGGACCTCAGTGGTCTGATACTATGGAGTGAAGTGTTGCCTTAGGTATCTATTGATTTTTTTGTCACTTGATTTTAGAAACAAATGCTGTTAAAAGGATAGTTCGCCAAAAAATGATAATTTTCTCATGATTTGTATGAATTTATTTTTTTCTGTTGAACACAAAAGAAGATGTTTTAAAGAATGTTGGCAACCAAATAGTTGCTGGTAGCCATTGCCTTCCATTGTATTCTTTTTATTTTTTTCTCTTCTCTATACTACTGAAGTCAATGGCTACCAGTAACTCTTCATTTACCAAAATTCTTCAAAATATCTTTAGGTGAGTAAATGATAACAGAATTTATATCTTCATGGCAATCATCATTAGTGCTGCCTCTGATCTGCATGTGTAAATGCATCTTTTTTTACAGTATATACATCCTGCTTCTGATGCTGCTTTCGATCATTTGAAAACTATTATTAATTTTGCAATTCTGATTATCATTTTTTATAACCAGGGACCAATATCAGCATGCACCTTTGATGAATAAATAAAATATTTAACCAGTTTATCTAATTTTATTAGAAACTGAACCATTGATTGATGCACGCTGATGTAAACGATGGGAACAAATGAAATCAAAGACACATAAACGAAACGTCTTCTGCAGAAAGTGGTAGTAACGATATGAAAGACAGAAACGAAGGCAGTAAAACGAGACATGTGGTTTGCACAGAAGCAAACCCTCATACATCCTCAAAGCAGGAAAACCAGAGGTCCTTTTTGGATCACTAGCAGATTATAGACTCATTAGCCTAAATGTGGCTTTAAAGGCTGTTACTCAACAGCAAACAGGGGGCACGCTAATGAACTTAAATGACTAACAGAGATAATGAGAGACCAAAAGCCCTCTCGGAGCAGCAGCAGGCAGTCTGTTCAAACCGAGGTATTCGGTTAATCAGTCAACCTTCTATACGTCTGCTTGTAACACCTGGAGTGAAAACATTGATCGATACAATAATTTATTATTCCACATTACATGTGTCTTTAAAATCTACTGCTTGTGTTTGCTGGAAGACACATAATTACACTGTTACAGAAGAAACTAGGACGGGATAAAACTGAGTTCACGCCACTATAAAAGTGAAAAGCGATTGATTTGTTGTCGTTTATAAGTGAGGCAGGCCCATTGATGGTTAATTAGTAGTTTCCACTAAAGCCCAACCAAACAAGAGCTGAGATGGCCAAAGATTTACTGTGAGAACAACGAGGGCGCTCTTACCATTACAGGACGCTTTCCTTTGTTTGACTTTATTAATACCAATATATTACTCAAAGAAACAAGGGTGCATTACAGCCAGAACATGTACCCTAGGATAATAAATGGCAGCATTGTGAAGGCCTAAACATTTTAGTTCATCCCCAGCTGTTTCCCTGCTCATCATGCTGCGAGATAACATGAAACACTCACGCAACAGCTTCATCTCACAGACATCTGTCATCCATTAAGAACAACACACTCGGCCTCTAAGGGGCAGAGTCTGATCTCTAAAGTCCTCTAGGGTGTGTGTGTGTGTGTGTGTGTGTGTGTGAATGGGAGGGGTTAGTCTGAAACTAGATAGGGTTGCTTTAAAAAGACAGACATATTCAGCAGGACACAATGCTGCCGAAGAGCTTAACAAGAAAGTTTGAACATTCCAAGACTCTTAGCACTCAGTGTTCCTAATTGCTTAGCTAATATTTGATCATGTATTGGCTCAGCATGTCCTTTCCCTTGGAGGATAACGCAACTCGAACACTGAAGCTTAATTCATTCATCTTGGGAATCAGATTTATCCAGATTGGGAATCTTGTACCACATTATGAAAAACAGTCTTTTTGCATTAAAAGCTAAATCAGTGAGTGTTACAGAGCAGTCACATTAGCACAACTTCTGCAAAAAAAGTCAGTAGTATAGTGATATATGAAGGACCACTTTCAAACCAAGCAGCTTTCTGTCGGTCATTGAGGTGAGTTTGTGTGACTGCATTTGCCAAACAATGATAATTGTGCCTTCAGGCTGAAAAACTGTTCACAGCTATATAACAGAGGGCACAAAAATAACACATCTTTTTATAGTTGAAATTGATCATTTGGTGTGTTGTTCGAGTTTGGTTGAAAATTCTGTCATTAATTACTCTCCCTCATGTCGTTCCAAACCCATAAGACATTCATTCGTCTTCAGAACACAAATTAAGATATTTTTGATGAAATCTGAAAAAAAAAAAAAACGAAACAGTATGTCATGGCAAGACTTCTTAGCTGAATTATAAGAACAACAACTTTAAAGCTATAAGTTTGCTGCACTGCAGGAAAATGGAGGAGATTGTATATTTTTATATCTTATGTTGAATTTTTTTTTTATTTTTTTATTTTTTAAAAAAGGTGCCACAACGTTTGACATATCTTGTTTGTTACAGTGTCCTCAATTTTTTCAGTCTTGAAGTTTGCAGTAAAAAAAAAAAAAAAAAAAAAAAAAAAAAAAAAATCTTAAATGTTTTGTTTTGATGAATTTTCAGCCTCGTGCTCAAATGAGTCTTCAATCCATTAGCACTTGCTGGTGTAGAATATACAGTATGTATCTGCATCAGCATCAAATTCACAATCTAAAGCTCAAGTCTTGTTTGCTGGAGCTTGTCATTGCAGGACAAGGAAAAAGGTTTGCATCAGGTGTGAATAGCTCCTTAGGTATTCATTCTTTCTATTCAGAGACCTGTTCACAATGAACATTCACGTTTAGTGTAAAAAGGCCTCAAGCTGGAAATTCTTTGTTTCCCATAAATGTTACACTCTTCTGATGTGTCACTGTACAGAACACTGTCTGGTGGCCTATCCTTACATAAACGCTGCTTTCATCGTGTCACGGCTGGGAGTGGAACACCACTGCCTTAATGAACCATCAGCCAGACACTAGACACAAATACACCGCATTTACAGAAAGTAACAGATGTTCACAGAGACACCTGTTCCATGAACAGGACCGAGTGGTATTTAGAAGAGGTTAGACACAATGAGGGCGGATGTCTATAACCATCCGTGAAAACATTAAACAGCATTTAATTACAGTTGAACACTAGCCGGAGGACTCGTACAGGGCTAGAACAACACAGCTATCCTCGTTCATGCTGCAGGCTTTACCTCTTATTCATCTACACTGCAAAACAATCAAGTCACTAAAGCCATTCTGAGAGCATCCCTTAAAGATGTTTAATGATACAGCTTCAGTTCAGAGTGGATTTACAGACAATGCATTCATACTCACAACATAGCTGTGTTTACTGTGTTGCTCACGTTAACAACACACAATGTATCTGCTTCAGTTGATGTCAGTTTATGAAGTGTAATATGTTGCACATTTCACTCTTCACATTGTATGTGCAGCTCAGAAAGAGTACGTGAGTATTGCATTTGACTATAATTAAGCTGGGTTCATAAATTACCATCTGCCAAACTGAAATAATATGATTTTGGTCAGTATAAGCCTGATACTGTCACCACAGCCATAATTTAATCTCTTCAAAGCATTAGGTACAGTGTTTCAGTTTATGGAACTACCTTTTCATTTGTCAGAATCTGATTTTAATATAAATGTGTAATTAAGTTTGTGTTGTGACTTTGCTAATCTGGTTAATTTTATTTAATTATTTATTTTATTTGGCTAGTATAAATTCTGAGTGGCCGGTAACTAAAATGAATGGCCAAATATCTGGTGAGTAAAAAAAGTTCATTTCAAACTCTGATTATGTACAGTGTATAAACACCAGACTTTGATTGATTGGTTGATAGAATGAATGAATGAATGAATGAATGGAGTGCATCAAGTGCACTGAAATACTTTTTGAAAATGGTTTATATACATTATAAATAAATTAACCTTTAATAAACATTACACTGACTTGTGTAAGGAAAGGAACTGCAGGTCAGAAGTCTTCGGTAGGTGAGGCAGAAACCTTAATATTTGCTCCCATCTAGTGGTGGTGAACTTAACCACTTCAATCCCTTTTATTATGATGGTAACTTTACATATTAATAAGTCCGGTATGAATAAAACACAAGTTGTTTCTCATTCATAAAAATATTACTCTAAGTTTAAATGATTAATACATAAAATACAATAAAACACAAGTTTAATCAGAACATAATTTCAAGCTTTCTAATTCCATTCTTACTGGTAGCAGTTGTATTGGAGAGTATTCTTATTAACAATAATTTAGTTACAGAACTCTCTGATTCTTAGAATTCTAGAGAGCACTCCGATTAAATTCTTACTAGTTAGAATTTGATAATGAGAATTTGATCCAATTTCCATTTGCAAGAATTTGCGATAACACCCAGTTCCTGACCAAATCCAGCTTGCAGCATGGCTACTGTTCAAAATAAAAGCACTTTGTGGTTCAATATTAACCTGCATTATATTTAAAAGCTAATCTCAAAAATACACTAATTGCATTCACATTATTGTAACATTAGGATAACGACACAGATGTGCTCTTAAATATATTTATATGAACCAACGTTTTCATTAAAATCATTCTGGTGCTGAGAAAAAAAGACAAAAAGTGCACAATATTGTGTGAAAATATAATTATCCATACATAATTCTTCTCACAAACATTCTTCTAACTGAAAAAAAAAGCATCTGCTAAATTTTAATTATAAGGCATATGGTCTTTCAGAGACTGTGCCTTTAAATTATAGACTAGAAATTTCTATTAATTAATTATAAAGTATTCATATAAGAACAAATAAACAAATTACAAGCAGCTATCACAAATACTAAAACATAAATGATTGTTATAAGGACACTCAACAAGATGATAAATGACTCTATTTATTCATTCATTCACTCGAACAGGCAAAAATGTCATGGATCCTCTCGACGACCACCAGAGGGCTCCCTCTCCTGCATTTTGACTCTCCATTTGTCACTACATTTCCCACAATGCCACTGCTAACCCGGACACCTGGCACCTGTAGAGAAGGTTAGAGAGTGTATAAGCTCTGAACTGACGGATGCTCTCTGTTTGCTCCCATCTAGTGGTGATAGTTTACTTGGCAGGCTGACCAAGAAAGTCTCTTTTGACAATCCACTTCATTATCATGATAACATTACATATTAAATAGTAATATATTATTAAATTATTGATACATATCTAATACAGTGATAAATATCTAACTCTCGCATGCTCTTTAAAACTTTTTTCCCTCTTTTGTCCTCCTCCTCGCACTCATTCTTTACTATGCCACATTCTTCATTAATGAATACCTTGAATATTAAATGATCAAATGCATTTCCTTCAAAGATTCAGCAAAGAATCACTCAGGCATGATTGAAATAACATAGGGAATGAATACGGGTCACTGTAGACCCATGGGTTTTCCTTATGGAAGGACAAAATAAACAAAATGATTTGTGGAAGTCAAAAACAACATACTTAAAGACTATCTGGAATACTAAATGACAGAAAAACATTTCTTTCAGCGATTCAGCAAAGAAACACTCATCCATAACTGAAATAATTGTGTTATATGTTGTGCATTAGAAGGGTATAATGACACACACACACACACACACAATATTTTTTATTCAAAAAGTAAGAAAGAAAAAATAATAATAATAATTAAAAAAAAGGATTTGTGATGATCAAAAACAAGTAAATTGATTGAATTCTGAATGATGAAATTAATTTCTTGCAAAGATATATAAAAAATAAATAAATTCAGTCCCCATGTTGTGCATCAAAGGGTTAAAGATCCTGGTTGAAAACCCAAAGGTTTAAGGTTCAGTATCATTAGATATAAAAAAAAAAAATTAAATAATAAATAAATATTGTTTTGATTTAAGTTATGTTGTGTTGGTGTTTCTAACTAGTGTTTTTTCTCTGTCAAAAACAGATACAGTGAACTTTTAATTATTTTATTATATTTTATTATTATTTTGAGTCATTAAATTATGTTTTAATTGCCGTTACACAACGCGGCGCTACACTGTTATATGCCACGTGAGTTCATTAAAAACAAGTGCGCTACGCTCTCATACGTCAGCTCTTACGCACTACGTCTCCTGTGACGTAAGGCCGTACATCCCGCACTTGCCAGCAGGTCAGCCGGCGTCAGTCCGACCGGAATAGTGCACGGACTTATGTTTCTATTTGTGTCACGGACTCAAGGAAGAGCGTGGTTCGGTGAACGCACGCGCTCCGGTTCGGCCGAGAGACGGCGGGTTTGGAGCAGCGCGTAAATCCGGTAACGTAGCGCAGATTGCGACGCAGGAATCACTGCAGTCTGTCAGACCGGTTCTTCATCTTTGCCGTAAGACATAAAGCAGCTCAATAACGTTACAAAAAGTCGTTTAATGCACATTTAAAAGTGTCAAGTTGCTTCTAAGCTACTTTTGTTGTTGTTGTGGTATGACGTCATACTGCCGGGTAACCCATAGACTCCAGGCGGGTCATTCCTGCTCACCTGACCAGCAGTAATCAGCCGAATAACATGACACGGTGTAATTTAGCTGAGGTTGAGGGTCAGGTGCGGTTTGTTTTGACATGACGTCATGGCTCTTGTCGGGTGAAGTCACAGATCTCAGTTCCGGTCGCCGCCTGGCTCCACAAGGAAGGAGTTATGAGCAGTCTTACTAAGAAGACACGGTTTATTAACAATCCTGGCAATAAACTGTCTTTCGGCAGTAGATACCGGAACGATGCCTACATCAGCCTCTACGACGAGTCCATCAGGAGAGGGATGTACGCAGACACGGACCCTTCACCACGGGACAGAATGATGCTGAGACTCGGTAACCATGACGATCCTGCCTCGGACGGCCGTCTGGACCCACGCACCAGCTACCTCCATACCAGCAGTACAGAAGACTGCACAAACCCTGCCGCAGACGTCTACCACGGTACGGAGCGTCGGCTCGGCATCCGGAGAGCGCCCTGGTCCAGCGCTGCCAGACACCGATTCGAGCTGATCACCGAGCTGGGACCCGAGGAGGTCCGGTGGTTCTACAGAGAGGACAAAAAGACATGGAAGCCCTTCATGGGACACGACTCTCTCAGGATCGAGATCATGTATCGCAGGTTCTGCGCGTTAAACCCGGAAAGGGCTTTGAGCCGTGGCGGAGAGGAGGTTCTTAAAGACCGTGGGCTTGATGGAGGTCAGTCACCGCTGGAGGAGAGCGCTGACATCACTGTCGAGGCCGTGTGTGTCAGAGGAGGACTCTACGAGGTGGATGTGAGGAATAAAGAGTGCTATCCGGTGTACTGGAATCGTAAGTAATGCTCCTTGATGGGTCAAGTCACATCTCTTTATATGTGACCCGGGACTACACAAAACCAGTCAAAAGGGTCCGTTTTTTGAAATTGAGATTTATGCATCGTCTGAAAGCTGAATAAATAAGATTTAGGAGGGCGATATTTGGCTGAGATTAGACTATTTGAAAATCGGGAATCAGAGGGAGCAAAAAAAATCTAAATATTGAGAAAATCATCTTTAAAGTTCTTCAAATGAAGTTCTTAGCAATGCATATTACTAATCAAAAATTAGGTTTTGATATATTTACGGTAGGACATTTACAAAATATCTTCATGGAACATGATCTTTACTTAATATTCTAATGATTTTTGGCATAAAAGAAAAATCAATAATTTTGACCCATACAATGTATTTTTGGCTATTGCTACAAATATACCCCAGAGACTTAAGACTGCTTTTGTTTATAGCTCTTTACACAATACAGATAGTTTCAAAGCAGCTCTACAGCAGAAGAAGCACAATTCAGTTTATCTGATAGTGTAAGTGTGCAGTCAAATATTTAATATTATACTGATTATTAATTGTCTTTTAAACCCAAGTCCTGACTCAACAAATTACAGAATAAAGCACCCCACAGTTTTGTATTTCTGTACTGAGTTGGGTTAGACTGATTTGGCAGGATGTGGTCTGTAATCTTCTGCTTAAGTCTGACTGCGTTCATTGGCTTTACTGACAAAAGATCTGTTTTAAATCGTGCCGACATCCTAATGACCAAAAATGTGAGATTGAATCTCCATGCCAGGGATATTGTATCCAGTCTCATTACCAGATTCGGTCAGAAGATTTCGTCTGGTATCCAAAATCAGCCGGCAGAGTTTTGTCTGACACCCAAAACTGTAACTGAGAGTCTTTTATCAGCCTGAGAGGATGAAAGAGGAAGCTGTGAGACAGCAGAAAGCAGGAGACGAAGTGATGATAAAAACGGGCCAGGATTATTGAATAATCTTATTTAATCTGGATTTCATCTGACCAGCACCAATCCAACAAGTGTTTTCATAGTAAAGCAGTAGAGAAACTGCTCACAACATCACCCTGCGATGTTAAAAACTCTGAGACTCCTGAAGACAGAGCTTTCAAAAAAACATGCGATCTGATTAAACATTAATAAAAAGCAGTACAAGAGCAAGGAACATAAATAGAATAATAAGAAATGTAATACAAATTAATAAATTGTTGAATGATACGTACATTGTTTAATTTAATTGAGTATTTAAATGATTATAAATGATTAAAAAAAACAACACAGCTGTATAGTTGCTTTCTTGAAGCTACACACATTGCTCTTGAGAGTCCTTAGATCCTTAAAGTGTTATTGAGCATTTCTAAGCGTGTATATAACGTGCTCATCCTTCCAGGAAAAGTACCCGCCCTGTCCACTGAATTATTAACATTCTTTGGTGTCTGTGACACCTGCAGTTTGTTCACGTCAGGTGTGAAGTTATTGTCTTTTTATTGGGAGTTGTCAACATTGCAAACCAGTTTATGCACATAATTAGAATAAATCATACCCATAGTTATTCTCCCGTCTGGATTAAATATAGTTTTAAACCACTTTTATAACAGATGAATAAAGAATAATGTGCATTTGTCTTTTTTGAAATATGTTATTACGTAACAGGGAAGAAATGTAGTTGACATTGTGGACAACAGTGACTTAAACTTTCACGTGATGAAAAATGCTCTTTTTTTTCAGAAGAGATATTCGGTGCATTATCTTAAAGGCAACATGTTTTGTTTTTTGCATAATGATTAACTGTTTTAGCATCTCGGGTGAGTGTTATATCACTATAGCAGAATAGTTCAGAGTAAAACTTTCAAATGCAGGTACACCGAAACTCATTCGGAGTGGGATTTTTACGTTGAAACAATTTTCACTCAGAAATTGCTTGAAAATTGTGTAAATAATTCCAAAGAAACAGCAAGTAACAGAATAAAATGTAAAATTTTGAAATTGTAAATGATATTTTCTTGTAAAAATGTACCTCAGTAATCTTTGTTTAATTGACAGCTTCATCATTTTTACAGTGTGGATACACTTTACCCAACATTTCTTATGCTTGTACTAATTTCTTTGATTGCTGTATGATCCTGGTTCCTACTTCTATTCTGTGTTCTGTACTAAAAGTACTTTATTTAGTGTTCTCTGTCTTGTAGAACAGGATCGTATCCCTGTCATGAGAGGCCAGTGGTTCGTTGATGGCACATGGACGCCTGTAGAGGAGGATGAGAGCGACCTCATAGAGAAAGAACACCTGGAGTGCTTCCGAGGACAACAGATACAGGACGCTTTTGAGACTGACACGCTGGCCAAGACCGTGGACAGAAAAGATGGTGAGAGACTCTGTTACTAGCACGTTATTTGGTTGTTCTAATGAAGTTCATTGTAAAAAGAGAGCATTCCTCCTCTATGTGAGGCTGTTAGGTAGTTTAGAAGTATTGGGAAATGAATGACGAATCCATCAGTTAAAGGTTTTGTCGTTACCTGTTGAAAAATGACAGAGCTGAATGTGTGCGTGAGGGAATTTATTTTTTTTTTTTTTTTTGTGACTTTTCAGTTATCATTTCTATCCATAAACACACACAAGCCCTTTTCCACTGCTGGTGCTATCTAGAACCACAGAAAATTTGCTTCACTGGAAAATCTGCTCCATACTGACCCCTAAAACAAGCTGGTCTCAAACAGGAAGTAATATCGGGAGAGAGATCTTTTAAACAATATGTTTTCAAAAAAACAATGACTTATTCTGGCAATAGTGACACAAATTAACACTGGAAAGCATAAAACTATAGTGTGTGTGTCACATTGCACAGTGGCTGTTGTCTAATACTTAGTTGTTCATGTAAAATAAAATATTATTTACAAATATCATATGTTGATTTGATGAGTTTATATTAATTATACATTAAAAAAATTCTGTCCGTTGCATTAAAAGCAGCTTGGGATAGCCTGACGCTTAATGAGTTTTTTTTTTTTTTTTTTTTTTTTTTTTTTATTGAATATGCATTAGATAACCAGGACATATAAAGAACAGAACAAATAGAAGATCTACAGGAATTGAATTATATCAAGTATATGTAAAGCGTCACATATATAAAACAGATATAATAAAATATATATAAAAAAAAAAAAAAGGAATACACAGAGGAAACATTATGCATCAGTGGTAATACCAAAAATATCATCATAATATTTCAGGAATCTGTCACTTTTCTTGTTTTTAATTAACCTTAGAGACTTCAGACATGCATCAATTTCAATTAAAAAATGAGGAAAAGTAGGCTGCGATTTAGAGAATTTTTGCTTGTGAATAAAAAACTTCCCAAGCAAAATAAAAAAATTAACAATATAATTAATTGAAGTGCTAGCTTTATCTTCTTTATAGTAACAGATTATATCCTTTAATTGAAAGGATGTAAAAGAATCAAGGTTTTAATGAGTTCTTCTGAATGTTCGATAATGATGTCTATGACATCATCTATAGTGATGTATGTAAGACATGCTGCATAAAATTCTGGGTTGAGCATTTACAAGAGGGTAGCACACTGATTTTAAAATGTATATTTTTGTATATTAACTTTGAAAATTTAATTAGAGCAGTGATGGAAACTAAATACAGAGTTCAGTTAAACGTGCAACCCAGAAGTGAATATCCAGAATGGCAATTCAACACAACAGTTGAAAGATACTGATTTAGGTAATATTTTTTATTTAATTTTATTTTAAGGATTTTTTTTTTTTTTTTGTAGGGTAATGGATTATAGTCAGTAAAATAGGAAGGAATTGAATCGGATTATGACCGGGTGCAGAGATGTTCAATGAGGCTAAAGTCAACTTGAGGATAAAGGAGAGTTTGTACACACTATAGACTGCTGGAGACAGAAGGCCGTGTCTTTACAGCTGAAGAGAGGATTGTGATACTGAGGATCTGGATGTCCTCAAATTACTTTTTTGCAAATAGCAAAAATCTCTTAATTTGCCAGTGGGCCAGATGAGTGAGTCATTTAAAATTGAAATTTTGCAATAGGGTCTAAGCAGCTAGGTCAATTTCTTCTTTTTTTTTTAAACCACGCTACCATTTCACTGTCTTGTAGGAAAATTAATATTTAGGTTATAATTGTAGGTCATTTAATATTTAGGTGCAATGTGTATTTAAACTCTTAACATTTAATCACAAGTAAGGTTAATTAGAACAAATGTAATTTTCTTGTGCAGAAAATCTTGTCTAATCTCCTCCAGTCAGTAATCCAAATCTCGTCATCTGCACTTTTACAGTTTTGTCCTATCAGGATAGCAGATTCTATTGAATAAGCAGTTTTGTTGAATAATCGACCTTGGGGTGTCACAGGGTTCTGTACTGGGACCTAAGTTAGTCTTAGTCTTAAATCATTTGGGTATAGTAGCTTCTTTTGATTTCAGTCCACTGTAACAGCAGTTTCATGCTGGGGATCACACTTTTCATTACACATGATACACATGTTGGTGTGGCTTAGTGTTCAAACGAATCAATGTGTTTACAATCTTCAAAAAAGTCAAATCTGCCAGTAGCTTACTCAAACAGTAATTGACTTTGCATGTTAAACTGAGACGTGAGAAGATTTTTATTATATGCTACAAATCTTGTGTTTGAGACAATATAGTGTAAAAATCTCTTTTACAAATGCAGACTTGTCCCCAAGGAACGAATAAATGTTAAAAAAGGCTTGTTTTAAGGGTGTGCTGTGTTGGGAATGAGTGCTTGGGTTTTAAAAAGAGAGAGAAATGTTCTGCATTGGTTGGTGTGTAAGAAATAAAGGGAGGGGAGGACAATAAATAATACAGCCTCACAGAAGAGTGATTTCTCTCTTTAAAATGGAATCTAAAACATTTCAGTGAGTTCTTTAGGAAAAGGATCCTAATACATGCACATCATTTATATTCTCCTTGTCATTTATTACACTGCATATTTAGCAGTTCTCTGCAGTGGCTTGTTAAATAGTTTTTATGTCACACAAGCACGATGAACTAAAAGTGTCGACTCAAACAGTGCTTCGTCTTAATTTAGTTTTGGCAATGCACAATGCTTATAATTACGATATGATCAAATTTAATTTAATAAAGCCATATTCTTGTGCTTGTAAACATGGTCAGTGAAAGATCAAAGCATCAAAACAACAGCTCCCTTAAACACTGAATTAACAAAAGACCAATTATGTTATTTGGATTTAATGTTTGAGTTTGTGATTTACATGGTAGAGTGATTCTGTCTTTACTATTGATACATTTATTGGTTAACACATCTGAAATAAGAAATGTGTCCAGGGTCGTATCACATGCGTTCACTTTGAAATCCTTAAAAAAGGTCCTTATAAGCATGTAAGAAGCATGATTTTCATGTGTTACTAACACAGGTCTAGATGTTATTGCCTTTCCTGCTTAATTATGCTTACTTATAAGGGTGTAGGTGTTATTGTTTTTATTTGTTAATTATGCTGGTGTAGTTGTTATTTTTGATTTGGTTTTTTGTATTTTGTGTTGATTTTGTTTTAATAACGTGACCACTTACTGTTTTTTGGTTTGTCAGTTCTTTCCCATTTCCCCCCATTCTACCTCCCCTTTCTATACAGATGGAGCGGATATCAGACGAGTGCTAAAAGTCACAAGCGAAAGCGATGCCAAGGTACTACAACCCTCCGTTTTTACTCCTTGTAGATAGATGGTGATACGCTTTTTCCGCCTTTGCTTATTATAACCCTTCATTAGATTTACACCCGGAATCACAAATGTGCTAAAAAAAAATACTCTTTTTGTTCCACTTTACTTTTTTCCCCTGCTGTTTTTTTCTTTCTTATTATAGCTATTAGGATACTTTATTTAGAATCTGATGTATCCAAAATACCTAAAGCAGTGTTTCGTATACATGCATTGTGTCTCATGTTAAAGTTTATTGCAATCACAGACCTGTTCTTTAAATTCTGCCTAGCTGTACACCAAAATGTCATGTCAGATTGAAATGCTTTTCACTCAGAAATTTCAGGTCAATTTCAAAATGATTACAAAGGAATGGCAAATAAAATATTGAATTAAATGTAAAACTGAAATAGTATGTTCCTGTATAATGTTTAGAACTCCTAAAGTAATTTTTTTACAGTGTATTGCTAACTGATAAAATCCAAGGCTAGTAGTTCACAAACTTAGTCAACATTGAAATCAAAATTTTTAATAGAATATTGACAAACACAAACAACATCTCCTCTCTGATGACATTTACAAGCGTATGGACAGGACAAAAATCCCCCTCCATCATCAACCTGTCACTGACATGAGATGGCAACAATTAGTATATGACAACAATAAATTCTCAATGGACAAAATAAAGTCCTTTCCTAAATTTTAATTTATTTTTTGGTTGAAATGCCGTTTCACTCAGATATGCGTCACAACAGTGAAGAAAATTTGATTAAAACTTTGTTTCATGCATTATTTTCACCAGACAAAACTATTAAATTAAAACAAAAGATAATAAAACTACTTTTTTTCATGTAGACTGTTGCATGTGTAACAGGATACAAGCATAAGTTTTAATGCAGTATTGTATTACTAGCTTATATTTTAGGGCACTTTCAGACCTGTCGATCATTTACTTTGTTTTCCGAAACAGTTACTTAATGTTGTGTTTTCTCAAAGTTGCATTGGTTCGGTTTGCTTGCACAAGGCAACACTGCAAAGCATACTAAACTTTATGCATGTCAAATGTGAGTAAAACTGTCCTCTTATTGGTCAGAGTTCACCTGGGCACGTTCCTCTGCATCATTCATCAAGATGGACTCACAAGTTCGCTCTATGGACTTATTGTGGGTTTATTTATTTGTAGCTGTCGTGGCATGAATGTAGCCATCATACCTGCTCTAACTGATAAATTAATATATTTTACATTATTACATATATTTTTTTGAGATGTTCAATTCACAACTCAAGTGGTTGGTGGGGGTAGTATTATTCTTAATACATGTGGAAAACCTAGTGCCTGTCGCTGCTCAGAAATCCTGACACAAGCCCTGTCAACCTTTGCTGGCCTCGTAATCCCTCCAGGTTAAGTTGGTCCTGCTCTAATACTCCACTACTTCATTGTGACGAACATGTAATGCAGCATGTTCTGTTTTAAGGATGTTTATCTATCAAATATCATCTGTTCCACAGATTCATGATGCCCTTGATAGCCATATAAGAATAATCTGGCCTTTATTGGGACCCCTGAGCACCTTTAGTTTGGCTCCTGGCACCGTAATGGGTTTATGCCATGTATGTAGGTCAGTAGAGTAGAACTGCGTGCTTCCATTTAGTTTTCTCTGGGATATGGTAAGGTTTCAAATCCAATATGTTGCAATAGTGTGACACATCCCCAGTGAGTAAACCAATTACACTCTTAAAAAAATAAAGGTGCTTAAAAGGTTCTTCACAGCGATGCCATAGAAGAACCATTTTTAGTTCCACAAAGAAGCATTCAATCAAAGGTTCTTTAAAGAACCATCTCTTTCTTACCTTTTTATAATCTGAAGAACCTTCTTTCACCACAAAGAACCTTTTGTGACACAGAAAGGTTCTTCAGATGTTAAAGGTTCTTTATGGAACAATTTAGACAAAACGGTTCTTCTATGGCATCGTGAAACACCTTTATTTTTAAGAGTGTATTCAGCCGATTTTTAGATTTCCATCATATACTTTGCTTGTTGCCCATTGGCTTTTACCCATTGTTTGCCTTCATAAAACAGCCTATCTATTAAAACATGTTCAATCCGTTCAATAAGATGGTGCTAGATGGTCCTCTATTAATATTTTGATGTGTAGACTTTTTATGAAACCGAATCTTGAAGATCTCATTTAGAGTTCGGATTGAAAGATGTCCTCAGTAGATTGTGTCCCTGGGAAGTAATTGTGTGGCTGTCAGGAAACTCGACTCGGATTTTATCACCCCGCTGTCCTTTGAATGTCCTCACTTATATGGATGAGATTGATAGAGGGACGGTCACTTGACACCAGACTGTAGAAATCACTGCTGTTAAAGAGAACAGAACCTGTCAATCATCTGTTCTTTGTTCTTATCCAGATTTATCACTGAACTGGACTCACTGAACGAACAGTTCAGTGTTTTAGCACAATGCTCTAGGCCTGAAGCCCTTTTGTTTGCTTTGATCAACTGTAGACGCCTGTGCAAAAGAGCAGCTCTGAGTACAGACAAGTGCACTCTTAGATTTATGAGTCCATCCATCATAATGTACCCGGTTTAAAACTGAAATTTAGAAATGTGCAAAATTGCCAATACTTACCCCTATATAATAAAATAATGTACTGGTTCAATTTGGAATACTGTTAATTAACACCGAAAGCAATCTCATCCCTCAGTGTGTAAAACTGAAGAAAAAGTTCTTCATAACAGTGGAAACAACTTGAAGTACACCGTCATTCTTGCTCATACAGATAAGAATAATATTACATTCAGAAATGTAAATGGTGTACCCTTATTTTTGTGTACACTCACATGAATATCAACAAAATGTTGTGCTTCTGTAAAATAGAGAAAATAAACTGGATGCGCTTTCTGCCGTCTCTGTCTGCGTGAACATGTCAAGCTTGGGCTGAATTGCAAAGCTCTAAAAGCAGGTGCAGTTTAGCTTTCCCGTGTCAGAAACTGAAACTTACAATGGAAGTCTATGGAGGAAAACGCAGAGT
This sequence comes from Cyprinus carpio, assembly GCF_018340385.1. Classification (NCBI taxonomy): domain Eukaryota; kingdom Metazoa; phylum Chordata; class Actinopteri; order Cypriniformes; family Cyprinidae; genus Cyprinus; species Cyprinus carpio. The sequence goes on from NC_056613.1 coordinate 24,520,302, forward strand.
GTTAAAATACACACCGTTTTGAAAGTAAAGTAGTAGTTATTTGTTTTCCTGTTGAAAGAAATTGAAGAAACCCTACATATTAAATGACATAGTCAAATCTGGAGCAATCCATTACCTTTAGAGGGGGTCAAAATGAAAATTTTCATTTAAGATTTGGGGCCAAATTACAGGGGGGTGGAATGACTTTAGAAAGATGGCAACAACATTATTTTATTTTTGCACAGAGTTTGGATCGGTTTGCGTTTCCACTGTAGTTTAGTACCGCTTTAGAGTGGGCAGGATTATTCACGTTGTTATAGTTGTGCCGCCTCTACTGATGAGACCGTGTCGCCCCATCAAGCTCTCGCTGGATCCGCTCCTCTGCTATCAACGAGAGGAACGTCTGGACTTCCTTAACAGACAACGAAACAGCCATTTTTTAGTTGTTTAAAAAAGGTGTGCTCGTTCAAAATAGTTGTGTTCGATCCTTCGCTGGCTGTGCAGATTTAAATCTAGCAGTTCTGTTGTGTCTTGTAATGCAGATAGTGACGATTCTCTCTGGCCAATCGGTGATCAGCAGAGTCAACCCCCCAAAAGTGAACCGTACCGAGCCGTACCATGCAGTGGAAAATGCCCCTTAAATTGCATTTTTACTGATAAAGAGGCAAAGTTTTTCTAGCCTTATTAATTGTATGTCATGTTTTATGTCATATTCTTAACATTCCATTAAGTGCTTTAATAATATAATAAATAAAGCAATAAATTTTTTCCAAACAAAGTGATACTTTTAGATTCAAAAGTAAAATCGCCACTAGGTGGCGGCAAGTCACTGTCTAATGAGCAAGGCGTCGCGCCATTCATTCATTCATTCATTCATTCAGTAACAAAACATGATTTTTCTGTCGATATTGGAACGTACAAAGCCCAGTTAATTTAATAAATAATGCTTTAGCTTCACATACATTGCGAATATGGAGACATTTGGATTTGTGCTGAATGAGAGTGGTACGTGAGCCTATACTTTCAGTTTCGCTTTAAATTACGTTTTGGCTTGTTTATAGCTATTCTGGGCTTGTCTGCTTTCCTGTGAATAATAGGCTATATTTTATTAATAAACTGTGTACCATATTTTGGTTTTATACAGTTTTCGTCCATTAGCCTCCCTTAAGCGTCATCTATAACCTAACAGTTTGCAATGGGGGAGAAAAAGCTTAACGTTGCATTCATGGCTATCTGCTTTACTGATAGTACTGCTATTAATACGGTTATTAATATTACTATTGTTATTACTATTAATAGAATTATAAATACCGAATTGTGCGTCCAATGTCACTGTTATAGTACAATAAGCCACATTAAGCATTTTAGAATGTCCCAAAACCATGCCTTAAACTATAAACAAAGCTGACTGGATTTGAACTTGAGTCCAAGTTTAAAATAAAACTTTATGAACCACTCTATTGTGAACACACAAGCTGTATGAACCACTAACTTACAAGCTGTAAAGTTTTCAAATGTGGGTCACTTTGTATACAGCTAATTTTATTTATTTTTATTTTTTAAGACAAATGCCTGAATAAATAATGTTGAAACTGATATCTGAAAAATTGCAAAAATATTATTTTTAGAGAGTTGAAAACTGAAAATGGGTAAAATTCAACAGTGCTTCATGAGTTACAGGCACATAATGCAAAGCTGTATGGAAAGTGACACACATTTGGTTTAACAATTTTCTCCTATACCACACTGAGATCCCCATTTCCAGAACTGAATCATGTAGGGCCTTAAAAATGAAAACACCACAATAAAAGTTTGTTAAGAACTGAATTCTCAAAGGATTTTAAATATCTGTAATATCTACAGATTGACAAGAAAACATTTGGGGAAAAATGCAAAAAGTATTACTAAAGTCAACTGATTTTTCTACTATACCTATCAGTGTCTAACTAAACATTTTAACAAAATTACAAGTACATGAACATTTAAACCATCCATAATGTCTTTTCCCATAGAATTTGAATGAAGTGAACTATTAAACACTAGCTGAGGGATGACATTATTATTATTATTATTATTATTATTATTATTATTATTTTTCAGTCCCTCCAGGATTTTGCGATTTTGTGATTGTTGAATTTATTGCAAAATCAAGCAAACACTGCAATTTTCACAAAAGAACGCAAATTTTTGTAATTGCCACAATTTTTTCGGAATTTGTTTGGGATGTGGTGTCGCGTGTGTGCGTTTTGTGTAAGAAAGGTTGTTTCTCAGTTCCAAAAATGGAATGAACAGCCTTGCATTCAATAAACAGAGATCTCCACCATTCACCATGGATTTAACATAGTAAAACTACAGGAGCAACTTGTGGCAGAAATGGTTTTCGGGTGTTTTTAAATTCTTCACACAACTTTCCCCAGCACTTCAAAGCTTTAAGTATTACCAAATTTGAAAGTTATTTTTTTAATGTTCATCCTTCACAGTTTTCCCTATGTATAAAACTAAAAGTTTCATAACGTAGGAAAGCAAACAATTATTTAAAAAATAAAAAAAGATATTAAATTACCACTAGTACATGGCTGTACTTTTAGGCCATTTCCACTCCCTAATATATATATTTTTGTGTTCTTTTAATTATATTTAGACATATTTAGACTATATTTTATCAGATGTAATATATTTGTAAGACGTCTGCTAAAGATCTGGGAAACATCTGCTGTGTACTCTGATAATCGTCTCAGAAGCAGTTTTACATGCATTCTATTAAATGTTTATTTGACATCTGACAGGAAACATCTTAGAGACATACTGCAGAGGAACAAGCACTCTTAAAAATACATCTTGCATATGTAAATGCAGACATTAAATAGACATCTCCGAGATGTACATGTAAGATTAGGTGCTGGTGCCACCTTCTGTAGAACTTAAATGACACTGGTGCTGGTGTCGTCAAACGTTAGTCTGGAGACCTACAGTGGTTCACGTCAGAAAAGTCATAACAGTGTTAGAAAAATGTTGTCTATAGTATATATTCTCTGCAAAACAATAAGAAAAGGCGCAAATATCACAAATTTTGAGAAAAATATATAAATATATAAATATATATATATATATATACATACATATATATATGCCTAATCACTGTCATTTACTGATTAAAAACCAGACATGTCTGTGTACTGAAAAGACACCTACCTGCTTCCTGTAGTTTCATGGATTCCTATAGTCATTTACTCTGTAATGTGAACAGTGATGTGTGTTACTATATAGACATGTCTGTGAATGTAATGAGTGTGGTCTTCTTTCCTAAATGTCGTCCACATATCTCCATCCAGCGGTTCACAGTGTGCAGTTGAGCTGCAGTCATGTGGACTGGTACAGTGTGGATGAGGTGTATCTGTACAGTGACGCCACCACGTCTAAGATCGCCCGCACTGTCACGCAGAAGCTGGGCTTCTCTAAAGGTGAGTGGACAGAGTGGACACACAGTAATCAACCTGCTGTTCAATCCCAGCTGTATTTTTAGGCGCTTTTGTTATATTCCTTTTAAAAAACTCTTTAAACACACAGGACTTGCATAGACAGACTTATATTAAAAAAAGAGCAGCAGCTTTTCTGATAATATGATGGCAGTGTTATTTTAGTATCATTGTGATACTTTTAAAGTTTTTATGAATATGTAAAATAAAAATAAATTTACATTTAAAATTAAAAATGTAATTTAAAATTAAAATGTATATTATAATTTTAGTCGTTATCGTAATTTTTTGTGTATTTTTGTCTTTTTTTGTTTTTCAAAAATATGTCTTTAAGTTTTCAAGTTATTTTATTTTAGTTATTTTATATTAAAAAAGCGGTAACACTTTAGTTTAAGGACCAATTCTCACTATTAAGTAGTTGCTTATTAGCATGCTTAATACTAGCATATTGGCTGTTTATTAGTACTTATAAGGCACATATATATGTATTATTCTGCATGAATATTTTTTATATCTTTTTATTTTTAAACTATATATATAATTTTAAAATATAATATAAAATATTTTAAAGAGGAGAATTTTGAGTTTTGTGTGGGGAAAGTTTTGTATATTGTTTTTTTAGTAGTGAGAATTGGTCCCCAAACTAAAGTTTGAACAAAAAAGTAATTAAGTTTTATATTTGTTTTATTTATTTTTTATTATAACATTTTTTATGGTTTAAGTTGACTATAATATCCCTGTTAATACTTTACAATGAGGTCCTATTAGTTAACATTAGCAATGCATTAACTAAAAATAAGTAAAACTTTTGTTACAATATTTATGTTTGCTAACGTACAACATTTGATTTGAGCAATATATTAGTAAATGTAGTAATTAACATTAACTAAGATTAATAAATTCTTTAAAATCTTTTTTATTGGTTGTTCATGTTCACTAATGTTAACAAATAGAATCTTATTGTAAAGTGTTATTATGACCATATATGATGCAAATAGCCAAGGTAGGATGGCTTAAAGGGGTCATATGATGTGATTAAAATTTTCCTTTCTCTTTGGAGTGTTACAAGCTCTTGGTACGTAAAGAAGATCTGTAAAGTTGCAAAGACTAAAGTCTCAAATCCAAAGAGATATTCTTTATAAAAGTTAAGACTCGTCCACGAGTAGTATTGTTGTTGTGTTATATGTAAAGCATTTGCCACTGATGATTCAAATGTGAGTTTTGAGCAGTGTAGAGTAGTGCTTGTTGTTTGTCGTTTCTCCAATGGTTTTATGTTTATGTGGTGCGATACACAATGCAACGTGTAGAAACACTGTATAAGTTGTTATAATCAGTAATTATGTCCCCACTGGATGTAACAAATGCCTCGTTTGTAATGGGTTTTATTCGTTTTTTCTGGTCGTGCTCATCTGTTTTATTTGTTAGACATACTGTGACATTGTTTGTCACAGTATGTTTTAAGGGGCGTAACATTTCCGTCACATGCTTTAGGTATTCAGCCAATCACAACGCACTGGATAGCTGGCCAATCAGAGCACACCTCCTTTTCAGAACGATGAGCTTTGTAAAAATCGATGCGTTTCAGAAAGGCAGAGCATAGAGGAGCAACAATAATGTACAATATGTGGAAAATAATGTGTTTTTTGAACCTTAAACTGCATAAACACATTGCATTACACCAAATAATGTTCTTTTTAGCATCGTCATATGACCCCTTTAAGGTATTTTTTGTGTCAGTAATATTTTTATAATGTTGTAATCTTTTCATAAAAAGCAGTAGAGGTACAAGAGTCCATGTTAAAGTGTGAATATAGTCACAGATGCAGATGCTGGAGAAGCGCTATTTATGTGTGACTGTGTGAATAAAACACCACTGCTCTCATAATGTGTGTGGTGTGGTTGTGCTCAGCCTCCAGCAGTGGCACCAGACTGCACCGCGGCTTTGTGGAAGAGGCCTCACTGGACGATAAACCCCCTCAGACCACACACATTGTGTTTGTGGTCCATGGCATTGGACAGAAGATGGACAAGGATCGTATCATCAAAAACACTGGCATGTAAGTCCTCAGGAGAGCTGTTAGTGATAATGAAGTCCTCAATGATATGCAGTGGTAAACCACTATAGTGTATAAAACAGTAAAGTATTTAGATGAATGTGTTCATGTCTACATGGTCAGAGCTCCTGGTGTGCATTTTCTCAAGAAATATGTGTTTCTTATGTTTATCACTTATTAAGAGTCAACACCTTGATACTGTTTTGTCGAATACACAGTATATATTATAAATAGTCACAGCTCCAACATTCACTTTTGAATTAATTAAAATTTCAGGATGCTTTCAAGCTGATTTTCAGCTACTGAAGAATATCTAATTGGATGCTTATGGTGTTGATAAAGTAACTTTTTTATGCACGTCACATATGTATTACTGTAAATGCATTAACAGTTTGTTCTGATGTTTATAGCTACAAATGTGACAATCAAAATGTGAAAATATTTACATTTACAAATAACATTTACGTCATACTTTACATATCATGGTTGTGCTGGAAAATATAAGCCCAAGTACTTACAATTACTAAAATTCCCAAACGACATAAACTTTAGGTTACTCACATAACCCAGGTTCTCTGATAGCAAAGCATCAATTACATCACATTAATTACAGAAGTTTCCTTACGAGATATATTTTTGTTTACTGGAGTTCCGCTGGTTCTCTTCATTATTCCCGGGACGTGTGTTGCCCGTAATGAATGAAAGTGTTTCCTGCACCACACAATCAGTTTCTGTGCCAGACTGTGAAGCTGAGGAGAGCGTGTGCCCCTTTGGTGATTTAAATATGCCACCGTGGTCATGTTTTCTGATCTGATCAAAATGTGGTGGTTCCGCAGAAACTGCACAAAAGGTTTCAAAGCTAGAAACACTGTTAACAGTTCTAAGTAATTTATGTGTGCGCTGTGCAGCGTTTGGTGCAATTTGCATTTCACTTTTAATATTTAGCACTCTCAACACTAAACTAATAGCTTAGAGCGTCGTAACCAACTTCTTAATGGAAACTGCACTTAGCGGAGTCCCCGATTTGAGAAACAAGCAGTTTCTCCAATGATGGAGAGCGCGCATGCAAAGGGGTGACACCATCACTCTGCGGTTGAGGTGGCTTTTTGGACATAAGTGTTGTGCCGCTGTCCAATTCTGTAACTCCCTCATTCACAACAGTCGACGTGACGTGACATGTGGCCAAGTATGGTGACCCATACTCGGAATTAGTGCTCTGCATTTATTCCATACACACAGCAGTGAACACACACACCCGGAGCAGTAGGCAGCCCGGGGAGCAGTTGGGGCACCTCAGTCATGGTATTGAAGGTGGGAGAGAGCGCTGTACATTCACTCCCCCCACCTACAATCCCTGCCGGGAACGAGACTCGAACCTGCAGCCTTTGGGTTACGAGTCCGACTCTCTAACCATTAGGCCACGACAGTCCCAAACTAATAACCAAGACTGTCGAGGCCATCAGCCCCAGCAGGCGTTAACACAGTCTGAATGGGACTTTGTTCCCTTTTTGAAATGGGGACAGACAGCTGCTAATTGACCTGATGCACTCATCTGACAGAAACGCTTGATACCGATCTGGGTTCAGTCTGAGGGCTAGATAGACTATCTCCTGTGTGGGCACCAGGCAACTTTTTGTCTCGTTTATCTTGAAACCTAAGCTCTCCAAATGAGACACGAGCATCTTCGTGTCTGTCTCCGCTTGCTGCCGTGACGGAGTGCAGAGGAGAAGATTGTCCAAATAAGCTGACACTCTGAGACCCGCTGTTCTCAGCGGTGATAGATCCGCTTCTATACATTTGCTGAATGTTCTTGGAGCTAATGAGAGCCCGAATGGAACAGTCATAAACTTGTTGGCTGTGCCCTGATAGGCAAACCTGAGGAATTTTCTGTGTGCCGGATAGATGTCTATATGGAAATATGCATCTTCCAGATTGACTGAGGTGAACCAGTCTTTCTCGCGAATAAAATGTGACAGTGCTTTGAATGTGGGCATTTTGAAATTGTATTTTCTGAGGTGTTTGTTGAGGTTCCAAAAATCCATAATGGGACAGCGACCTCCCCCTCTCTTGGGAATTACAAAGTACCAGGAGTAAAAGCCGTGCTGGCTGTCCTCCGGCGGTACAACTCGAATTGCTCTTTTCCATATTAAAGAGGCTATTTCTTCCTGTAAAACTTGAGTTGACTTCCCTTCTGCGGCTGATTATAAACACAGTGTTGAAAACTGGTGGTTTTACAGCAAACTGCAGACGATAACCCCTCAGTATCTTAGATAAAACCCAGCTGGGGATTGCAGCTCTGAATTGAGTAATTTTGGTTTTGTGTGTGTTTTTATTTTCAAACCTTGCTGTGCCCTCGGCCCACTGCCTGGATGCACTGGGAATTTGTTTATTTTTGCACCACACATATTTCCTTGTGAACTGCCCTCTGCCCTTTCTGGCAACTTTGTGGGTGGAGGGGGGAGAACAACTTTGTGGGGCACTGGGGGAACTAGTGCCAACTCCACACCTGAACTGGTCAAACAAGAACTTTTTGACATTTCCTTAAATGGTTCCCAAGTCCGACACCTTCTCTTGGCAGGAGGGGGAGAAAATAACCACTCTTTTGAGGGAAGAGTCTAGCTGCCACTGCTGCAAAGGAAGGTTTTCCCCTTGGCTGTGCTGGCTCAGGCTGTGCCACAGACTGTTGAGGCTGAGGAGGTCTGGGGCTTCTGAAAACAGACTGATTACTTCTGAGAGGGGCATCAAAACCAGGGCGTGCTAATGGAGAAGCCTTAGGAATGGGTTTTCGGGGGGGTAAGCTTGGGAAAAGTCAGGGACCCTTCGGTTAATGCGCTTCCTGGACAGGAGGACATCGTTGGTAGGATTGCGTCGTCATTATCCTCCTCTCCATCTTCCTCCAACAGACAAGCGATACCTTCGTAATCGTCCTCCTCCTCCTCCTCATCTCTTCCCTCTGACAAGATCGGGAAAAGTGGAGGAAGCTCAGGGGAGACTTCATCCACAAACTCACCTCAGCTGCATGACACAGGCGAGTTTGGTCGATGTAGTTAACAGAGAAAGGAAGGGGTTTCCTTTATTAGCGGCCGCCACCTGCACTCTTATCTCCAGAACCCTTGACGGGAAGGGAACAGTGCAGACAGCACTCGGATTCGCGAGTGCTGCTTGAGTGTGTCTTACCCCCAGGCATACAATACACAGGGGATGAGAATCCCTGCCTGAAATACTTGCTCTGCATGCACAAGAACATGATGCATCTTTATATGATATGAAGATCAGTGATATATATATATATATAGGGAGGTGGGACTCCTGCATCACTTTCGTGAATGGTCTGTCAACTGACAGGCATAGTGTAATTGATGTTTCCAGGATTGGTCATGCCCGAGGCGATTCCCATAGTGAGGATCAGTAATATATTTAGGGATGAATATTGTAAGAAAAAGATTTATTTTTTGATACTTTTATTTCCTTAAAAAACATAATGTAGTATGTTTCCAATATATGACCTGTATATAGATATATATATATATATATATAGTTTGTTTACTATTATAGGATTTATTAATATTTCAAATTAGCTTTTATTTTTTTTTAGATATTTTTTATGTTTTCATTTGGTTTTAGTAATTATATGTTTTTAGAATTAGCATTTATTTTGTTTTGCTCTTTATTATTTGTAAAAACAAACAGCGAACAAACACAATATCCAAAAAGTACAGAAGACATTTCAAAGAAATTGAGCATTTATATATTTTTCTTTGTTTATAATATTTCTACAATATTGGTCTTTTGTTTGCATCTTTGTTTTAATATTTCTACTATTTCTATGATCTTTCTTACATTTTAGCATTTCATCTACAACTTTAGCACTTTGTTTCCAACAATTTTAATAGTTTTAGTTGTAGTTAACAATAACTATTTTTGAATGCTTAATTTTTAATTAAAGTGTGCACGTTTTGAAGGGTAATGTGATTTTCTGTATGTATGTTCAGGCTGCGGGAAGCTGTGAGGAAGATGGAGGAGAAGCACTTCGCTGAGCAAACAGAGGAACATGTGGAGTTCCTGCCGGTCGAGTGGCGCTCTAAACTGGCTTTGGACGGCGGTAAGACATTCTGTCTGCATTCACCCTCTGAACAGCTGCTGTTATCACACACTCTGTGCTTTTACCTTTTGTTCACAAGCTTACACATGCTGTTTTAGCGGGGATCAGAAACGTGGCAGGAGAATATAATACAGGCCATAAACTCATTTATCATCTTTCATCCCTCCATCAGCTGTGCAAACGAAACAGCTCAAACAATGACTTGCGTTAACATTTATAACAAAATGATGATTGAAAAAGTACATTAGCCTTTGCATGCATATTTTGAGAGCGGTGTCCTCTTCAAATGCAGACACAGTGGAGTCAATCACACCAGATAAAGTGAGAGGCCTGAGAGATTTACTCAACAGCAGCGCCATGGACATCATGTACTACACCAGCCCTCTCTACAGAGACGAGGTGACCCACATTCATGACGAACAGATCACCTGAAGATGAACATATTTTCTCACCCTCGTGTCATTCCAAACTTGTACAGAAATTCAGAATAATGTCCATGCTGTTCTTTTTCACACAATTAAAGCTTATACACTAGCAAAGAGTGGCTGTCAAGCACCAATATGTTGATCACATAAAGCTATTTAACTTTTAAGGTGCATTTTTGTGGTATTTTTTGGAGCTTGACAGTCTCTGGTTACTATATAATTTTATTGTATGGAAAAGCTGAGAGCTGTGTCAGCAAACCATCTCCTTTTGTGTTTCACTAAAGAAAGTAAGTCACATTAGTTTGGAATGAGATGAATGTGATGATGTAATACAGAATGTTAATTTTGAGGCGAGTTAAACTAGCGTTCAAATGTTTTGGGTTGGACAGTTTTTTAATGTTTTTGAAAGAAGTATCTTCTGCTCACCAAGGCTGCATTCATTTGATCAAAAATACAAAAACAGTAATATTGTGGAATATTTTTACAATTTAAAACAGTGAATATATTGTAAAATGTAACTTATTTCTGTGATGCGCAGCTGTATTTTCAGTCTTCAGTGTCACATGATCTTCAGAAATCATTCTAATATGATGATTTGCTGCTCAGGAAACATTTCTGATTATTATTATTATTAATGTTTAATTATTTTTTTGTGGAAATAGTGATACATTTGATTTTTCAGGATTCACAAATGAATAGAAAGTTCAAAAGAACAGCACTATTTTGACATATAAATCTTTTGAAACATTATAAAAGTCTTTACTGTCACTTTTGATCAATTTAATGCATCTTTGATGAAAAAAAGCATTACTTAATTACTTAAAAGGTCTTACTGATCCCAAACATTGGAACAGTACTTATATATCTTCCTATATAGCTGACGTATGAAGTATTTTGTTTATATGTGCGCTAATGTTCATCCTTCCAGATCACTAAAGGTTTGACGCAGGAGCTCAACCGCCTCTATTCTCTCTTCTGCTCACGAAACCCCGAGTTTGAGAGCAGCGGCGGCAAAGTGTCCATCATCTCCCACTCGCTGGGCTGCGTGATCACCTTTGATATCATGACAGGCTGGGATCCTGTGCGCTTCTGTCTGCAAGAACACCAGGATCAGCTGGAGGGAGAAGATTTGCACTGGACCACTCATGAAGAGCGCCACCTGCTGGAGGAAGTGCAACTAACCAGACAAAGGTAAGTAACTGTGTAGTAATGCGGTGAGTTTTGCATTAAACAAGCACCACTCATTCTTCATAAAAATATAAATCTTATATCTTGTAATTAATCTGTATCTGTGACAGGTTACGAGAACTGCAAGATCAGCTTCAGGGCCTGAAGACAGCAACACCTACACCCTTCCCTACATTAACGTTTAAGGTGATGTAGTGACATTAAAGGAATAGTTCACCCAAAAAAAGCTGAAAATCAAATGTAGATGAGTTTGTTTCTTCATGGGGTTTGGAGAAGTATGTCTTTACATCAGTGTCTCAGCAATGGATGCTCTGCAGTGAATGGGTGCCGTCAGAATGAGAGTCCAAAACAGCTGATAAAAAAACATCACAATAATCCACAAGTAATCCACAGATTCTGCTGGGACTCTCATTCTGACGGCACCCATTCACTGCAGAGCATGCATTGCTGAGACACTGATGCAGTGCTACATTTCTCCAAATCTGATGAAGAAACAAACTCATCCTAATCTTGTATGGCCTGAGGGTGAACACATTTTCAGCAAAGTTTTATTAACGTGGTTTTCAGCTCTCTCATACAAATAGCACATCTGTACAGTATATGATAAAGCCCATCAAATAATTTGCAGGTGGAGAACTTCTTCTGCATGGGTTCTCCTCTGGCTGTGTTTCTGGCTTTGAGAGGCATCCGGCCCGGAAACACCGGCGCCCAGGACCACATCATGCCCAAATCCATCTGCCGGCGCCTCTTCAACATCTTCCACCCGACAGATCCTGTGGTAAGACCACGTCACCGCATCTCAGTCTGTCAACATGCAGCACAAGGGATTCATTTTGCTCTTTTTGTGTCATATATTTCATTGTCTGACAGGCCTATCGACTGGAGCCTCTTGTTTTAAAGCACTATAGCAATATCGCTCCTGTCCAAATACACTGGTGAGTCTTGATATCTTATTATTTGGGTAGAGTTTTTACAGTACTAATCAGGAGCATTAATGTACATGGTTATGAAATGTAACATTATATTTCCTCCCAAAATGACCTTTATTTTTCTTAATTAATCTGAATTATTTTTGTCCTATTTGTAGTAGGGATGGGCATTCCAAGCAAAAATAATATAATATATTACATATTATGTGTTGATGTATTAAACTAATTAGTCATAGTTAATTTTATGATTCCAGAAGTTTAAAGAACTCTATGTGCTTTAATAATTATGTAGTTTTTGATTTTGTTTTGTGTTTACATGTTGGTTTTATGTGTTCTTACTAGTGCTGTCAAATGATTAAACACATCCAAAATAAAAGTTTTTATTTACATAATTTATGTGTGTGCACTGTGTATATTTATTATGTATATATATATACACAAACATGCATTCATATATTTAAGAAAAATGTAATATCAATTATATTAATACAAATATATACATTGAAATATTTTCAAAATATACTCTGTATGTGTGTGTATTTATATATACATTAAATATATACAGCCTACACACATATATTATGTAAATATAAACTTTTATTTTGGATGTGATTAATCACGATTAATCATTTGACAGCACTAGTTCTTACCATTTTAATTATATATATATATATATATATATATATATATATATATATTTTTTATTTTTTATTTTTTTATTACAAACACAAACACACACACACACATTACACACACACACACACACACACACTTCCAGTCAAAAGTTTAGAATAATTACATTTTTTTTTTTTTTATGTTTTGAAAGAAGTCTCTTATGATCCTTCAGGAATTATTCTAATATGCTGATTTGCTGCTCAAGAAACAGTTCATATTATCAAAGTTGAAAACAATGGTTCTTGTCTGGTCTTCTCACAAAAATATGAAGCAGCAAAAACTTAATAAGAACCATTATTAATAACAACTGGGCACCAATAATAACTGGTGATTTTGCTGTGGGCTTTGGTTGAGAATCACTGGTTTAAAGTTTAAATTCGCCAGAACGTCCTTCTCTGTTATGATTCTGGATTTGAGTTTTGATGTGTTGTCTTGAAGGTGTAACACCATCAACCCCACCCCGTATGATGAGATCAGACCCACCTATCTTAGTGTGAGCAAGAACGCAGCGAGCGACGCGGAGAACGGCTCCAGTCCCAGCAGCTCACCTGTGCTGGTCAGGACACACTACGGAGAGTCCATCACCAGCCTGGGCAAGGCCAGCATACTGGGTACAGCTGGACACATACTGAACTGAACCACTGTGAAATAGGAGTGTGAGATATATATCGTCCGCGAATATATCGTAATTGTTGTTTTAACGATGTGTGATTTGACATGATTGAGTATTTTGCGAAAACCATTCAAAACACCCCTACAGAGTGCATGCATACAGTACATTACGTGAAGCCTAGACTAGTGCGAGTGTGCATTTAGAGTGCGTGCTTTCACTGCATGATTCAAGTCTGTTAAAACACATTTAGATTGATCACAAAATAATGGGATGAAATTATTTAGATAATGGGATAATGGGACAGAAAATGTATATATAAAAAGATAATGGGACAGAAAATGTATATATCTTTATCATTTCATATAGTTAGTAATCAGTGTTACACAGAGTGCTGTTTTTTTCTCCAAAAATCACCATGATTACAAATGTAATACTGATTATTTACAACAGTTCAACAAGCAAGAAGTTAATTAAGAGACTTACCATTTTATTTGCTCTTTTTCGCCAACAAAAATGATTCCAAACACAGACAGCACTGTTTTGTGTCTCTGAGCAACATGAAGGTGTTTGGTTCCTGAATGAATCAACTGTTAAATGATTCGGTTCAATCTCAATGACTCACTTATTAACAGTGACTTGCTGCCACCTACTGGTGGTTTTAATTTCACATTTAACATTTCTTTTTATTATTTTGTTTTTTTGATTTGATGTTTAATATTTGTTTTTTTTATTTAAATTTTTTCATTTATTTTTATTTTTTGTTATGTTTAAAGTGCAGCTATTTTTCTGCTCCAAAACCTAATTTGGCAAAGTGATGCTAATCGCGGTGATTGGTTCATTTTCAAACCAACATGAAACAAGTGGGCAAAGCGGCACCTAGTGCAAAGAATGAATTTGCATTTTCATTCAAACCAACACAAAACAGTGCGGGCACTATGCTAATGGATTCGTTAATGATGAAACGGCTTGGGATTCGTTTTAAAAGCGACTTGTTTAATTCAGAGTTTACTCTTTCTTTTGAGAGGTAAACTTTATACATGGTGCACTTTAAGTTTTAATACTTTGCAGGATGTTTTCATCCATTTAGAGCTGTGTTACACACTGCATTTTCAAAAATAAATGATAGGGGCACTCTAATATATCAAAACATTATTTATGCATTTGTAACTGCAGGTTAAATGCATTCATGTTCTGCACTAAACAATAGTGTGTAAACACATCTAAATGCCACTTCAGATGCAGCTTCTGTGTTTCCTCTGCATTGCAAAGATTGATACTTGTACTGATACTTTTATTGATACTGATATCATTCGCTTGGTAACAGCCCAAATGTCTTATTATTCTAATTCACTGATTAAATGTACGAATCTGACTCAAAAGATAATGCACACTTTTAGAAAAATGGCGTTATAAAGGTAAAAATCAATTTAAACTTATTGGGAAAAGATTAATTTCTATCAGTGTGAACTAACCACTACAGATTACGAAGAAAATCAAAAATTTTCAGCTGTCCACGAAAGTCCTTAAGATACCAGCACAATAACACACTCCTCTAATTATCGCTATCAATAAAATCTCAGAAAATATCAAGATATAATTTTTTTTTGTCAGTATCGCACGTCCATACTATGTAACTTTAAAAACTCATAATAATAATAATAATAATATCTCCAGTCCATAAAGGGCATTTATTGAACTCTCTGACTTCAGATGGATCCATACATTACACACATGCTTTTAATGAATGATTTCCCTGATCATACCAGTCTGATCGAAAGCTGATTTATTCAACTTTCAGATGATGTATAAATCTCAGTTTCAAAAAAATGACCCTCATGACTGGTTTTGTGGTCCAGGGTCACATATTATAGAAGCACTGTACATAGATGAAGCAAAAAAAAGGTTTACTTGGAAGGGATCAAAGAGTGGAAGTGTATTACAGAAACAGATGATAATCAAAGTAATAGACAGATGGTTGTGTGCTAATCTGTAGCCTTGTGTTTGTGCAGGTGCTGCGAGTATCGGCAAGGGCATCGGGGGGATTTTATTCTCTCGATTCTCTCGCTCAGCCAGCCTGCCGTCCGCTGTGGATTCTGGGATTGGTGACAGTGAGGACGGCCAAAGCACTTTTGCATTTTCAGCCATGTCTCCATCCTCTTCCTCCTCTTTATTCGATGCAGAGCAGGTGTTTTGTACAAACAATTGTTTTGTTTTATTGATGTGGTGTAATGATGTGGTGTGGTACGACACTTTTTTTTAAGTGTTTTTTTAATGCTTTCTGTCAGCAAGGCTGCATTCAACTGATCCAAAGTGACAGAAAATACATTTCCAATGTTGCAAGAGATTTCTGTTTCAAATAAATGCTGTTCTTTTGAACTTTCTGTTCACCAAAGAATCCTGAAAAATAAAATGGATCACTATTTCCACTGTTTTCAACATTGATGATAATCAGAAATGTTTCTTGAGCAGTAAATCATCATATTAGAATGATTTCTGAAGATCATGTGACACTGAAGAGTAATGATGCTGAAAATACAGCTGCACATCACAGAAATAAATTAGTTATTTACATAGAAAACACTTATTTTACATTGTAATAATACTTCACAGTTTGAATGAAATAAATGCAGTATTAATGAGCAGAAGAAACATTAAACCTTAGCGACCACGAAACCTTTAAACAGTAGTGTGTTTACTGATTGCAGACCTGTTTGACTCTTCCTTCTGTTGAGCTCCGGATGATTGGCTGTTGTGTGTGTCACAGTTGAGATGGAGCATCGCATCGACTACGAGCTTCGGGAGGGTTTGGTGGAGAGCCGCTATTGGTCAGCTGTGACCTCACACACGGCCTACTGGACGTCCCATGACGTCGCCCTGTTCCTCCTGACCTTCATATACAAGCAACAGAGCACAGACCAGACAGAAAACACCAGTCCCATGTAGCACAGACGGCACGCTCCACAAGAAAGACCGATCCCATCCTGTCCGCTTTGGGTCTCCAGGAGGCTTCTGAGTTTCCTAAGCCTTCCCAAACGCACAGAGGCTGGACTATGCAAAACATGCTGCTCCCAACCTCATTATTTTTTATATAATAAGGCCAAAGAGTGCACCTGATCCACAGGAGGTATATGCAGCAGACATGCACAGTTTTGGACCTTGCAGATCTAGGGGTCAATTCGAGTTCTTGATGTACACATAACAGTGGAAGCCCGTTTCCTCCATGGATTAATAAATAAGGAAATTGCAACTTTTTATCTCAGAATTATTTTTTCTCAATTGTGAGTTTACTGTATATAGTAATAACATGAATGCAAGTTTACATCTCACAATTCAGATTTTCTTTTTCTCTAATTGTGAGATATAACACCAGAATTACAATAAAGTCTCAAAATGTCACAATGACCTTGTTTTATATATATATATATATATATATATATATATCCTGTGGTGGAAACAAGCTTTCATGCACAATGAACCCCTAATAATGGTTAGCACTTATTTAACTGGGTACAGTAGAGATATTTTTTATTTGACTTGATGGGACAATGTTTGTTTAATGCAATAAGAAGCACAGCTAAATGTGTATTGTTAACAAAATTGTATTTTTATGCAGAAGGGTACTTGAGGTTTCTTTATTATTCTCTCATAACTACATCGTGTCGTGGTTTGACCTTATTTATTATTTATGTCACTGATGCAGTGCACATGATTATGAATGATGGGCAGATAACTCGATGTGCTGATGTCACAGTTTCTAGCCAGATCCTTCCCAGATGTGTTGATTGTGGAGAATCGTATGAAACCTGCCTAGAACATGTCAAAGTCACATTTCAGCCCTCAAAGAGGGTTTCATTTATTTTTATTTTTTTTTGTCTTGTGTATCCCACAGGGTCCTCAGTAAAGCTGTATCTACACTACCGTTTCCCTGTTAGCTCGTGTTACACTGGATCTCAGTTCTACTGTTGATGTCATTAAACTGCCTATAACAGTGATTCTCTTGTAAGGAGTCACCTCCGTGTTCTCGTTTATTACTAGTTTGCACGGTGCTGGAGGAGATCGGAGAGAACCTTCCTCAATGTATTTATTTTTAATTAAAATACGGGACGTTCAAGCAAAGGTAAAGTCATCTACAGTCTTGTGTGGGACAGTTCAAGGACCGAACATCACCAGATAAACAAGTTTCAATGAGAACCGGACATTGGAAGGCAACACAAATCAATAACATTTACACATACACAGATTCTCTGTTTATATTTTATAGGTTTATCAACAAACAAAGCAAAGTCTTGCCAAGTTCCTCAAAGGTTTGGGAATCACTAGTAGTGGCGGGTTTTCTGTCAAAAGGGTTGCGTGTTATATGTTATGTTATGTTATGTTATGTTATGTTATGTTATGTTATGTTATGTTATGTTATATGTTATGTTATATGTTATGTTATGGAAAGCTGACCAATATTGTGTTTTCATTGATGGATTTGTTTCTTTTGTCTTCTCAAGACAATAAATGATGGACTGGAGTGCTGTGGATTATTATGATATTTTTATCAGCTGTTTGGACTCTCATTCTGACGGCACCCATTCACTGCAGAGCATCCATTGCTGAGAAAATGATGTAGTGCTACACTTCTACAAACCTGATGAAGAAACAAACTCATCCTAATCTTGGATGACCTGAGGGCGAACACATTTTCTGCAAATTTTCATTTTTGGGTGAACTGTTCCTTTAAGGGTTTGTAAATCGGAGAAATCAATATCTTTAAACCTATAGTGCAAGCACAGTTTATCTTTTTTTGGGTACAAAGTTTATGCATTTATTAGTTAATAGCGTAAGCAACATTGCTCTTTGTTTGATCCTGGCTGCTCTTTTCGGTGGTCCAAAAACACAAATGCAGTTGGTCAGTGTCAAGTACGAATGTAGATCATTTGGAAATAATCTCAGTGCTTAAGTTCAACACACAAGAGCTAAAGTGAATATGAATGCGTCCTGCACATGCTGTATTATATTCTACATGACTGTTTAACATCTATAGCAGTTTTGGAGCTCAAATCACTCGAGAGACCTGAGCTTTACAGAGTCTGGCCACTAGATGGCAGCCATCACGTGACACTTCTCTTGTTCCAGCAACCCTTCTCAGATGCATCCACACAGCTACCAGTGCATTTGCATTGACTTTGCATTAGCTTAGAGTGAGTGAATGAGACCATATTTGTTCTATGTCTTCAGATACAATCATTGTCATATTTAAATTACTAAAAAGCTATTTTGTTCCATTTGATAAATGATGTTTTGATAAGTGATGTTATAAGTTTTACAAGCACATCTGCAGTTTCAAAGTAAAAATGATGTGTAACAGTTCCCATCACAGCTCACACATATACAGAAACACCTCTTCTCGTGAAACGCTTCTCATCCACTTCATTCCCCTGCTCTGCATCAAGGCCTGTTTACACGGTAATTAAAACACAGCCTAAAAAGGCAATGGCTCCCCTGCCAGACACACACAGAGAGAGAGAGAGAGAGAGGTTATAGATTCTTGTGATGCAGTCCACGACTCGAGCACAGATTCCTGAGTTTTCAGCTCTGTTTCACATATTCAAATGCATTTTAATGAAAGCATTATCCTTATTTATTTTTCTGAAATAGCGTGTAGGTTTTATGTCAGATGGACAGCTGTAAAATACTGTATAATATCATATTAACTGACTCCACAAGTAACTTGATAAAAAATGTAATTAAATCTTAGATCTGAAATAAACATGAATTCAGATGAGCAGGGAAGGAGAATAGATAGATGGCTACTAAAGGGCTTAGTTTACTAGTAAAAGAACTTCTAGTGGACCATACAGGTATCTTACAACATTATATTCCCATAAAAGGCAGTTACAGTCACATAATGTTCCGGATGGCCTGCTGACTCTTGGATTTACTCGAGCAGAAAAGCTTTGAAACACTGATTCGACACTTGTGTGTTGTGTGTATTACTGTTACCTGACTGTTACCAGAGATGACCATCATGTAAACACAATTAACCCATTTCAAAGAAAAGTCAGTCATGAAAAAAAGCTAGACTACTTCAGTTAGGATTAAGCAATGTATGTTTTCTGACCGTTCAAAACGTTCACTGGACATGCCATTTTATAATTTTGCTAACATGATGGGAACGTTACTTTAAAATGTTCTCAAAACATTCTGCAACAAGCTAGTCACATTAAAAATATTAGGTGAGGGTCCAACTAAAACATTTCAGAGAGAGACAGAGTAAATACATAAATGCATTACCTTGCATGAATGATAACGTTTCTGTGCTTAAGAACGTTTTAAGAATTATGAACTGGAGACTGGAAAAACAGAATGCTTTAAAGATCTATTCTAGAAAATTTCCAGCTCTCAAAAATATTTTCTAAGAACGTTTAGGTTATAAAAACGTTATTTCTGAATGCTCTCTGAACGTTCAAAATCAATTTTTTTATGTTTTTTTTTTTAAGGGTACGTTTGATTTTAACATTTTGCAAACATCATGGGGATATTAGGCTACTTTTGAATCTGAAACAGTAACATTAAAAAATGTTAGATGAGGGTCCAACTAAAAGATTTCAGAAAAAGAAAAGTTTTAGTTGAACGATGTATGAACGATGTTAATGTTATGTTTTGTTATTTTAACGAACAAAGAGAAGGGGGGGAGTGGACCTAGGTCCAGATAAGGTTCCTGTTAGCTGGCTTTACATTTACTTTAATTTGCATTTAATTTGTTCTTTTTTGAATTTCACACATTTACAGGAAGGTCTGATAACGATATAAGGGTTCTTTCTTAAAACGGTTACCTTACAAAGAAAAAGAAGCAAAGAGCTTTGTTGATTTCTAACGATATAGTTTAAATTAAATAATTAAAAAATACCTGACGTCAGTATTTATAAGTAACACGTCATGAAGGTGTGTTGTGGAGAGTGAGAGGGGGGTGGGTGAGGTTATTTGGTGGCGTTATGTGGGAGAGCGATGGAGGGAGGGGGGGGGGGGGGGGAGAGAGAGAGAGACCACTGGACTCCATTAACACGAACCCTTCAGGAGCTCCGCCGCTGGACTTTGGCGATTTTTCTTTTTCTGTTCGGGAAGCTTCCTCATGATAGGATTAAATACGCGGACGAAGGAAAGAGAACGCGTCGCCTGTTGAAGTTCTGGGACCTGAAGTGGTGTTTTGCGGATTTGTTTCGGCGTATTTGTGAAGGTTAGTGAACGCTATGATTTCTCCCAGGCTCTCGGGATTTGTCTGGCGCAACTCTGAATAAAAACCTCTCTGTTGCGCTCCTCAAACCCTGCGGCTCGCTTGGTTTCGAAAACGTTTGCTCGTATTCAACCAAACACCGAGCAAACTGTAACTTTCTCGGCGGTTTCGGTGTGTTTTCTCTCATTGACCTGGCGTTAGGAGCGGGCTGCTGACGTCATCGGAGCCTAGCTCAGGCTTTGACCGTTACTTGCGCGAGCCACAGGTTTAATTTCACTCAACCGTTATAATCGACACTTTGACATGTGATTGTGATTTATTAAATTATCATTTAACAACTCGTTTAGTCCACACAGGCTTCTAGAAATAATGTACATTTTGATTAAGTTAAAATATTTGGATTAGGTTAAAAAAAATACAGCTAAGTTAACACAAAACACAATAAAACCATGATAACATTAGTATTAGTTTTAAAAAAGTATACAGCTTATTTGGTTTTGAAAACAATATATTAATTTTTACAATAATAATAATAATAATAATAATCTTTAGCGCTTGAGTTTTATTTATTTATTTAATAAATTTACACTATTTTTTCATTGCTAAACTATTCTGTTTGCATTGTGTACAGTGCTGTTAGCTCATAAAGTAGTGTGCTGTCTACCTGGAGAGCATCATCAGTGCACACTGTAATGTGGGAAGCTGACTAGCTTTGAGATCTGTCATTATAAAGCACTCTTTTGAGGGCACTTGCTCAGCATTTAGTGTGAACTATTAGATGCATATTTGATGTTCTTGTATTTTAGTGTTTGTCATGTTTTTATGTTCTTGCTGTCTTAGTTCTGGTTGGTTCTGTTTTATATGTTGTTCTGTTGTATAGTACATTGGTCAACATGAGTTGTTTTTAAATGTCTTAGTCTGAAGAGCTTTGATTGAGGCTGTAGGCCACTAGTTGCTGAAGTGGACCGATCCTAATGGTCTTTGACGCTGTTTCTATAGGATGGCGTTGGACGGGATCCGGATGCCGGATGGCTGCTACGCGGATGGGACCTGGGAGCTGAAGATGCATGTCACCGATCTCAACAGGGACGTGTCTCTCAGAGTCACCGGGGAAATCCACATCGGCGGTGTGATGCTCAAACTCGTGGAGAAACTCGGTGCGTACACGGTTTCCATGCTTCAGGATGAGTTTACGGTCTCGGCACTTTCATTGACTCATGGTGGCTTACGCATGATTATTCACTGGAAGCTGAGTAATAGTACACAGATTCAACTATAATTCATCATACTCTAAATTCAGGCGTCCAGCATGGAGTTAAAGTGAAGTTAGTGATCCCTGGTGCTCTGTAGCTGGTGTTCTTTCATTTATTTATAATAATAAACCAATACATATAGACCAGACTGTCTAATTAGTTGATATTTCAGGGCTCTACGCTTACTTTTCTTTTTAGGAGCGCATGTGCTCTTATCAAAAATAAACCTTCCCATAACGAGGTGATATTTGACTCCTTAAAGTGATTTACAGGGAATTTAATTTTTACCTTGTAATGGCATTTTTCTAACTTTATTAAAAGTATGTCATCTTTTGTCAAAAAAAATATATTTATAAGCTTTTTAACATTTTTAATTAAAACAACAGAATAAAAACAAGTAGAATAAGAATAAGTTACCAGTCAAGTTAAATCGGCGTTTAAGAAATGCATTTGTACTACAGAGACACTGAAGAACACAAAAGTGGTTGTTTGTGTATTTTCAGACGTTAAATTCATGTTGAGGTTAATGTTTTAAATCTAAAATTTTGAATGTAGAAATATTAAATGATTTAAATAACAGAAAAGATACTTAAAAAATTTAACTAAAACTGATTTGATCACTGAATCATTCATTTAAATGATTCGTTCGAACGGTTGATTCATTCCGGAGCGTGGTACGTGACTTTATGAATGGGAAATTGAATCATTGACTCATTAGATTCGTTTAAAAACGCAGTTCATTCATAAACGAAACGCCGCTGTGTTTGAATGGAGATGCGCAGTGACTTTGTTTAAAACTATTTTCGTTGACAGACTTGAGCTAAATAAGGCAAGAGTGTTGTAGTCAGACAATATAAGTCACTTAATATTAACTTCGTCACACTGTAGAGCCCTGTATTTGTGTAATTTGAGACTATAAGCAGTGACACAGCCATAACAGCAAAAGGGTCAAACCCTACCAAAAGCCTGGTCTATGATTAATGCATTTTTTTTGTAATATTGTGAATTTTCCGTAAATAATGCAGTGGATAGCTGTCATTAAATTATATTAAGGCCCATTCACACCGAGGATGTTAACTATAAATATAATGTTTTAATATTAGTTCTGGTTCTGTGGAAATAGTTGCTCTGACACAGAGGAACGATCACTTCCTGATTGTTTTTAACACACTAAAAACATTGACAGCCAATCAGAATCCACGACTTTAAAGAGCTCCAGCATTTAAAGCGTTAAACGACAGAACGTCATCTCGCACTTATAATAAACAGAACGGTATCATACGCTGGTGTGGACGCTGATATCGTCATGTTCCTGGTGTGAACGGGCCATCAGTCGCTCTCTAGATGTTACATCTGTTAATGACCTTAACGGCTGATTGCTAATTATTCTAAATGAGTGTGTTTCTGTCAGAGATTGAGACCCATGTATTTTGGTTAGAAACGAGGGTTTGGGATGATATTAAATGTAGCACAGTCTGCTTCCTCGCAGTTCATCCTTGTTGTGTAGAGCTACAGAACAAATCAGCCTTTGTTTCCGTGCTCGTCCCACTCCATGAAGACGGGGTCATATGAAAGAGGAAGATGGGGAACACATGTCTGCTGATTCTCTTGTGAAGGCATCGCTGTATTAGCAGCTAGTCTACGTTTGTCTGTATGTGTTGTTTTTAGTGTGCGTGAAACACTGAGATGAGACGACTCTTAAAAAGTGTTGCTGTGAACTCTCAGCTGTGGCTTCTGTTGTTTTCTTCTGTGCTGGTGACTGTGGCACGCCGGGACCTCCTGCGGCTCTACCTTCATCTTTGTAAAAAAACTGCTTTGTTTGAGGGTAGATGTGTGTGAGAACTCATTCAGGGTCTAGTTACCCGTGCATTAACCCTGTAAACTCTTCAGGAATGTGTAGTGGTGCTATGGGAGAGAGCTTGTGCTAGTTTAAAGCACATGTTAGAGAGAGAGAGAGAGAGAGACATTCAAACATCATTTCTTCATGCATGCTGCTGGAGAATTCCTGCTTGGAGCAAAAATGTTGTCGTACTCCTGATGGGGAATGTTTGTTGTAGTAATCATCTGCGCTTCTCTAGTGTTTTTTGGTTGTTTGTGGATTGTTAATTAAACCAACAGCGTTATGGATTTTGCGATGCCAGTCACTGTATAGGTGTTTGCTGTGCTGTTGGTCAGTAAGATCTTCTTTGTGGCCCACACAAAATTTCAAAATGAGTAATATTTTTGTCTGTTGGTTTATTAATAACCCTATAAAGACTACTGTATCTTATTTGATACTCTGAATTAAACATTTAGGCCTCTAAATGATCTACATTGCTGTTAAACCTGTTGAAACAATCTACTTCATGCCTTCTGTCTTTTTTTTTTTTTTTTTTTTTTTTTTTTTGGAGTATAAGTTATTTTAGTTTCAATCAGCTTCAGCTGCTGCTTCTGGTGTCAGATCTTGAGTGATTTTGATCAAGTAAAGGTCAGAATAACTGCAGTAATATCTCCAGATGAACTCTTACTGGACTGAAGCAGCTCAGCTTTACTTGATTCTCCATCAATCATGTTTTAGAGTCTCAAATCTGATCATCAGGATCTTTTGAGGAGCGTTTGTTTGTTCATCTCTGAATTATTGGAGATATAGAGTGACGACTGATATTCTACTCATTCTACTAAAAGATCTCATTTATTTACAGTACAAGCATCAGAAGTTCATCATATAAATATCAGCATCTGCACCAAATGTCATATTTTTGCTCCGTTTGAGTCTCAGAATAAAATAGAGCTGGTTTTTTTTTTTTTTTTTTTTTTTTTTTAAATATATCAGGGTTTTTTTTATTTTTATCCTGATGGATCAAATATGATACTAAACAAAAAATACATGCAAAGTATAAATGGTTATTTTTTCCTGACTATTATCTGATAAGTCAGGCTTTACAGGGTTAAACAGATCAGCGGTACAGCGGGTTCCTGGATGCTTTGAGCTCTCTGGATGCCAAATACCATACAGATAATGTGCACATGTGTTTATTTTCTCTTTTGACATACTGTGGAATCTGAAGTAACAGTAGAGTGAAACCAGCGTCATATTGTGAGAGGTGTGAGGAAAGCCATGCTGATCATGACGGGGTTAACTCAGTAAAACTATTGCAGTTTGTCTTTCTCTTGAGCTGTCTGTCACTAACTTTCTTTGAATCTTTCCCTTTATCCTGCTGTAATCTTGCAGGAACAGGTGCCTCTAAATTCTTCTCAAGTGACCGTCGTCATGTTTTCGTGAGCTCTGTGATCGTTGGAAAGGAGTTGAATGGCTCTTCTTTTTGTGACTTGTATTTTGCCCTAGTGAGCTCGACCCATCTGTCCTGCTTTATGAAGACAAAGATGCCATACGCCTCTGGTCTTCATGACCTTTCTGTGTCAAGAAATCCATTCTGTACCCTTGACATGATACGCCTGCTCATCCTTTCTTTTACATTTACAGTACAGAAGTGTGTTGTTTGGTCTTCGCTGTTGTTTGGAACTAAGAGTGTATGCAAACCTCAGTCCAGCCACAGCCAAATGCATCTCAAAGTGCCCTTTGTTGCTGTTTAGTAATAGCAACACAGTCTTCTTAAAGTAACGTAATAGAACAAAATGCAGCTCTGTCCAGTTCATTTGTGCTGCCGAGCACTTCTCACACTCTCCAAATGTACTTACAATGTGCATTAAATACAAACGTGTGACAGATTCACTTTGACATTTGTGCAGTTCTTAATAATGTTTGTTTCAGACAAGTTAAATGAACTTCCTTCACTCACTGAGTTGAACATTATCCTGTAACTAAGAGAAGTCCTGAGCACAGCTATATTCCAGAAAGCAACATTTAGTCATTCTGACCATTTATATTATAGAGTGAGGACTGATATTTAGGCCTATATAATTTAATAAAGATCTCATTTATTTACAGTACAAGCATCAGAAGTTCATCATATAAATATCAGCATCTGAAACAAATTTTTTGTTTTTTTTATAAAGTTTAGCTATTTTGTTCCCTCTGTTTTCTCACTATATCAGACTATATGAGCTATAAATCCTGATGGATCAAATATGATACTCAACAAAAACACATGCAAAGTAAAGGTTCAGTAAAAATGTGTTAGTTTTTCCTGCTATATTCCAGAAGGCAACATTGTCATATGGTTTTCTTTATTTATTTATTTTCTAATATTTTGGGAAAAGTGAACCAAGTAAGCAGCACAACCTTCAGGGAAATCTAAATAGTGGTGAACAGAGATTTGTAATAAAACACATCCGACTTCTCTTATATGTTCACACTGGCTTTGATTCTGTACACTCTTAGAAATAAAGGTCTGCATCGATGGTTCCATGAAGAACCTTTCCATTCCACAAAAGGTTCTTTATAGTGGATCTTTATATTATTAAAATCTTCAGTATATTCACCCATGCTCATCTCTTCTCGGTCCTGTTTCGAAAGGCTTTAGATGTTCTAATGGAATAAATTAGAAATGCCAGGAAAGCACTCTCTCATTGATTACAACACTCTTTCCCTGAAGCAGCGTTTCAGCAGAATCTGTTTTATAACTGATGGTCAGGGGCCTTGACGCTTTTTATATTCGGCGCTGACCCAAAACCTTCAGTTTTGCCAGGAAGAACAGTATATACACCTCAGTTCCAGGTTGATTTGATTCGGCTGGAGTTGTACCTGCCTCATTTTGACTCAACGTGTGCTACAGATAAATAAGAGTCAAGTGTCATGATTGAGACTGACAACCGCATGATAGTTAGTCTGACGGTGTGTTTGACATTTTAGGCATTTCTGATAATTACTAAAATTAAAGTCTTTATTAATATAAATAATGAATAATAGTACAAATAAATAAGAGATCATATTCTTAAGCTCAGCATTTAAAATCGCATGTTTCTAAAGCACACATCTGTGTTGACTGACTGTCCATGTAAATTACATTTTATGAAAGTCTTAATCAATTAATGGCATTAAATGTTGCATGCACTGAGAAAAAAAAGAGAGAATATCTTCCTCAGTATTTTTGTTTCATTTTCCAGTCTGAACATCGCTTGAAAGTAGACAAAATTGAGTGAGTTTATTCTTAAAACAAGAATAAGTATCGGTCAGTGGGGCATGAAAACTTTGCCTTAAGTGTCATTTTTCTGACCCGACTGGCAAATATTTGTTCTTTTATTCATAATTTCATTTATCTTATGTCTTTTTTGAATTTTATACATTTATACCAGAAAAAAAGACATAAAAACAATCACTTTTTTGCTTCAGAAGATATAGTGAAATTTATTTACATATTCTAGTTAAGGGATTATTATAAGTTATTTTATTATGTTTTTTGTTTCTTTGTAAAATGATGTAAAAAGTAATGTTGAAAGCAGGGTTACTATAGTAAACTACAACTAAAGCATAAAAGTTTGTTGCTTTAAATAAAATGCATTTTAACCAAAATCAAATAAAATAGAAATAAACTTGTTTATTTCAGCTACTTGCCAAAGCAGCATTTCTCATTTTCATTGTTTAACTAGATATACTAAAATAATGACTAGAATTGTTATTTATTATTGATAAATTAATAGAAAAAAAAATGATAAAATGACAAAAAATACAAAAAAATTACAAAAACTAATTTAAAATTAATACAAATTATAATAATATTTTATAATAGTACATTGTGTGCTCCCTAGACATTTAGAGAACATTGATGTACTGTGTTCTTTTTTTTTTTCTTTCATTGATCTAAAAAAGGTCTTTTAAAAGTCTTGAATGCACCTCCGTAAGGTCTGCTGAACTCATTTAATATGCGATCTGAAACAGACACAACAGTAACTAGTCATTCACACACAACCCACCTGCACTTCAGATCAAAAATGATAGTTTCTCTCCATCATACAAAACTCAGTCATGTTTGAGAGAATATAGTAGCATCCCCTCCTTCCTTTTCCTTTCGCAGTGCTGTTCAAATCATAATGTTTCTTGTGAGTAAGAGGAGACATCATAAATGAAGCGGGGCACATTTTGTACAGACTCTGTGGCGAACGAGTCTATAACAGTGTAAGAATCTGCAGTGTGAGTGCCGGCCAAAAGAAACCCTGCCCTCTTAAGGCAGTGAAGAAACACACACATGCGCTCCCTCACTACTGGCGAAGTGAGCGTGTATTATTAGAATGTGAAACGGAAGCCCTAAATAGTAAGCCAGCTCAAAGTGACATCATTGGGATGGTCAAGAACAGACTTTTATGTGAGGCCTCCTGACCAAACCGTCATTTGTTCCAGACGCTTGGTTCGTCATGAAGGAGGGAAATGATGATCCAGACTCTCCACTATGGGCAGAAGGGCTGTAGGTGGGGTTTTAATGCATGTCGAGCCCAGTTTTGTGACGTGGGGGTCTTCTGGCAAACAGGAAATGACTTCAGACGTTTGGCTTGTTCCCTGGATGTTGGAATCATCCTGATGTTTTCTGCTGCTGCTCACAGATTCTTTCATTGTTTTCATTTTCAGTTTTTGGGGGCATTAACTGACTAGATTCAGTATGAAATAGTATAGTTTTCCCCAGTTAAGTATAATTAAAAGTTTATCCTGGTAAAGTAAGGAATTCTTCTGTCCCGTACGGTCCTAATGTAATCATGGCAGAGCTACAGAGAGAGGAATGTGGAGACTGCAAGGAAATGCACATGATTTATCAGAGGATGCATCATTTCCTCTGACATTTTCTCCCCTTTTCCTTCCTCGAGTCAAGACATTTGTGGATATTTTGGCCTGTCCTGCTTGAACTGGGCAGCATTTTTGAAAACTTCTGTGCTGACGATAATCCTGAAATAGTCATACAAATAATCACAATTAATTTAATTGTCTAACTGAGATTAATTGTTTGTTTTATTAATGTCACTTACATTGTAAGCCTAATAATTAAAAAAAAATAAAAAATTAAATAGTCCTATATGACTTTTTATTATTGCAATTATTTAGTATTTTAAAGTTAAAATATTTTTTTTATTTGTTTTTTTTTTTTTTTGGTTTTCTTTTTGTTCAAATTTTGATTGAAAGGTGTCTTGTAATCTAATGTATGTAATATAATAGATATATAATATACAGTAAAATGTATATAACTTAATTTAATTTAAATGAATTATAAATTTAATTTTGGTTTATTTTAAGTTTTGTTGAGATCCTATTGTAATTGTTAGGATTTTTAGGGGTTCAAGCACGCAGTGCTGAAACCCTATTGTAATTGTTAGGATTTTTATTATTATTATTATTATTAGGGGTTCAAGCACGCAGTGCTGAAACCCTATTGTAATTGTTAGGATTTTTATTATTATTATTATTATTATTATTATTATTCTTCCGCCCTAAAACTGATCGTGCAGCCCAAACCGTAAGGCCTAGAGACTTGAAATTTGGCCAGATTGTAGAGCTCAATTTGGGGAGAACCTATCAAAGTCTCGAACCAATCGGCCAAACGGGGGCGCTACAGCGCAAAAAACAAAAATTTTAGACGTTTTTGGCTGTAGCTCGTAAACCGTTTGTCGTAGGCTCAAAAACATGGCATCGTTGCAATCCTTGGGTTAGCCCGAACAAAATTGATCTGCTGCTTTTTTCGCTCTACGGCGCATCGTTTTCTCGAAAAATCGAGTTATATCTGAAACCTACTTTTGCGAACTAGTCCTAGGTTTTTCACCCGATCAGAACCAAACCACTGCAGAAATATTCTCTGGACACTCAATATCAATAATTATCGAAAAAAAGTTGAAATTTCGATTCTTACGCGAAACAGTATGCCAAAAAGCGTCTATGCTAACGTGAGCCAAATGTTATTTTAGCTATAACTCTTGAACGGAATGAAATATCTTAACCAAACTTGGTACACATGTGTATAAGCTCTTTTTTTGGTCAAATAAAAAAAATTGCGCACCTCTGCCACTTGGGGGCGCTATAAGACAGAAAAAACACATAAATGGCTATAACTAGGCAACTGTTGGTCCGATCGACATGAAAATTGGTATGCAGTTTCTTTGTCTGAAGGGGCACAAATATCTATGAGGACATTGGCGTATCTCAAAAAAACATGGCCGCCATTGGCCAATGAAGTTTGAGCTATTATTAGACAAGGTTAACGGAGGTCAATCAGAACGAAACTTGGTAGGCATGTTTGACCCATGGCCCTAAAGGTCTGTAAGAATTTTGAAAGAAATTGGCCACTAGTTGGCGTTAATGAGTTTTTTGGCTCTGTAATCACGTGGTGTTTCACATATGCATGCAATATGGATATCATTTGATAGATCTCCTCATAATGCACAACTTTGCCTCAAGAACCATTACTGTCAGTCAAATCATTCATGAATTAATCTCAAATATGTTAAAAACATACTTTTGCGAACTAGTCCAAGGTTTTTCGCCCGATCGCAACCAAACCACTGCTGTAATATTCTGTGGACTCTCTAGATCAATAATTATCGAAAAAATGTTGACTTTTGTCCTTTGGTTAGCTTTAAAGGGGTCATTTAGAAAAGTGAAGTGGCCAAACATACCCCAAAGCCTATAAAGCCAAAACAAATAGTCAAAACTTTATGAAACTTGGTGAAAACATGTGGCAGATGACTCTTAACAATTATGCATAGTTTTATGGAGATTGATCCATAGGTGGCGCTATAACAGTTAAAAAAGCCTCAAA
Source organism: Cyprinus carpio (assembly GCF_018340385.1). Taxonomy (NCBI): domain Eukaryota; kingdom Metazoa; phylum Chordata; class Actinopteri; order Cypriniformes; family Cyprinidae; genus Cyprinus; species Cyprinus carpio. Next base: position 24,550,890 of record NC_056613.1, read on the forward strand.
AACACAAAAAGTCAATAGAAAATGACTACAAAAGGTAGAACATGTTCATACATTCACACAAACACTAGACCTTCATATCATATAATAGATCTCCTCATTGTGAACAACTTTGCCTCCGGGAGTGAAGCTGTCAATCAAATCGTTCATTAAACATTTACAAATATGTCAAAAACATACTTCTGCAAACTAGTCCTAGGTTTTTCGCCCGATCGGAACCAAACCACTGCAGTAATATTCTGTGGACTCTCTAGATCAATAATTATCGAAAAAATGTTGAATTTTGTCCTTTGGTTAGCTTTAAAGTGGTCATTTAGAAAAGGGGAGTGGCCAAACATACCCCAAAGCCTATAAAACCAAAACAAATAGTCAAAACTTTATGAAACTTGGTGAAAACATGTGGCAGATGACTCTGAACAAGCATGCAAAGATTCATGGAGATCGGACCATAGGTGGCGCTTTAACAGTAGAAAAGGTCTGAAAAAAATTTTTATTTGGTAAATGGCCTCAAATTGGTTGAAAATGCTCATTTATTCACACAAACACTAGATCTTCATATCGTATGATAGATATCCTCATTCTGAACAACTTTGCCTCTGGGACCAATGTTGTCAATAAAACTGTTAATTAAATATTATATAAAATAAATGAAATAAGCTACTTTAACAAACTAGTTCAAGGGTTTAAGCTGAAAATCAATAAAACCACTTCAGTAGAATTCTCTAGCTTCTCTAGGTCAATAATTATCAAAAAAAAAATGTTGAACATTTGCATTTGGACAACTATAAACTGGTCATTTTCTGATATGTTCTTTACGTAGTGTACCCAAAGGCCTATTAATACAAACAGACAGCCCACAAATGATCAAAACTGTGTAAAATAATGCATTTTTTCATTCTAGAGAAGCATGCAAAATTTAAGAGGGATTGGGCAAAAAATAACACTCTAATAGTTGTAAATTTTAAAAACACAGTGTTGTATGAGAAATAGCCATTTTTAACCACTAGATGGCAGCGGAAGATCACTAATGGGCTAATTCAACTAACTTAAACAGTACTGTTCAAAGGTATTATGGATTCATTTCAAAACATTATAAAACCACTGTTACAACATTTAAAATCTCATTGAGTCAAAGTTTGTCAGCCATACATCCAGGTTGGCCGAGACCACCCCAAAGGTCTTAAAGTGCTTGAACCCCCCTTGGTAGGGGTTCAAGCACGCAGTGCTGCTTGCAGATTTTTATATTATTATTATTATTATTATTATATTATTATTATTCTTCCGCCTTAAAACTGAACGGGCAGCCCAAACCGTAAGGCTTAGAGAGCTGAAACTTGGTCAAAAGGTAGTAGTCTTGCTCGCTACTCAGGCGCAAGGAACCGGCCCAATCGGCCTAACGGGGGCGCTACAGCGCAAAATACAAAAATTTCAGACATTTTTGGCCCGCAGTCGTAAACCGTTTGACGTAGACTCAAAAACTTTACATCGTTGTAATCCTTGGGTCAGTCCGAACAAAAGTGGAGTCCGAAATTTTCGCTGTACGACGCACGGTTTTTCCGCAAAATTGTGTTATATCCGAAACCTACTTTTGCGAACTAGTCCTAGGTTTTTCACCTGATCCAAACCAAACCACTGCAGAAATATTCTCTGTACACTGAATATCAATAATTATCAAAAAAAAAGTAGAAATTTCAATTTCCGCGCGAAACAGTACACCAAAAAGCGTCTATGCTAACGTTAGCCAAATGTTATTTTAGCTGTAACTCTTGAATGGAATGAGATATCTTCACCAAACTTGGTACACATGTTTATAAGCTCAATCTTTGGTCAAATAAAAAAAAATTGCGCATCTCTGGCACTTGGGGGCGCTATAAAATAGAAAAAAACACATAAATAACTATAACTAGGCAAACGGTTCGTCTGATCGACTTGAAACTTGGTATGCAGTTTTTTTGTCTGAAGGGGCACAAATGTCTATGAGGACATTGGCATATCTCAAAAAACATGGCCGCCATTGGCCAAACAAGTTTAAGCACCTATTAAACAAGGTTAACAGAGGTTGATCGGAACGAAACTCGGTGGGCATGTTCGACTCATGGCCCTAAAGGTCTGTAAGAATTTTGAAAGAAATCGGCCACTAGTTGGCGCTTACGAGTTTTTTGGCTCAGTAATCACGTGGTGTTACACAGATTCACACAATATGCATATCATTTGATAGACCTCCTCATACTGCACAACTTTGCCTCAAGAACCATTGCTGTCAGTCAAATCGTTCATTAATTATTCACAAATATGTTAAAAACCTGCTTTTGCGAACTAGTCCTAGGTTTTTCGCCCAATCAGAACCAAACCACTGCAGTAATATTCTCTGGACTCTCTAGATCAATAATTATCTAAAAAAATTTTGAATTTTGTCCTTTGGTTAGCTATAACTGGGTCATTTTTAAAAGGGGCGTGGCCAAATATACCCAATAGCCTATAAAACCTAAATGGAAAACTCAAAACTTTATGAAACTTGGTGGAAAACATGTAGCAGATGACTCTTAACAAGCATACAAAGATTCATGGAGATCGGACCATAGGTGGCGCTATAACAGTTAAGAGGGCATCAAAAAACACAAGATTTCTACAGAAAATGACCTCAAATTGTAGAACATGTTCATATATTCACACAAACACGAGATCTTCATATCTTAAAATAGATCTCCTCATTATGAACAACTTTGCCTCTGGGCCTAATGCTGTCAATCAAATCGTTCATTAAATATTCACAAATAAGTTAAAAACTTACTTTTGCAAACTAGTCCTAGGTTAGGTTCTCTTAATCTCGATCAAACCACTACAGAACGATTCTCGGGACTCTCTAGATCAATAATTATAAAAAAAAATGTTGAATTTTGTACTTTGGTTAGCTATAACAGCTTAATTTAGAAAAGGGGCGTGGCCAAAATACCCAAAAGCCTATAAAACCTAAATGAAAACTCAAAACTTTATGAAACTTGGTGAAAACATGTGTCAGATGACTCTGAACAAGCATGCAAAGTTTCATGGAAATCAAACCATAGGTGGCGCTATCACAGTAGAAAAGGCCTCAAAAACAAAAGATTTATATGGTAAATGGCCTCAAATTGGTTGAAAATGCTCATATATTCACACAAACACTAGATCTTCATATCATATGATAGATGTCCTCATTCTGAACAACTTTGCCTCTGGGACCAATGTTGTCAATAAAGCTGTTAATTAAATATTCAAGATTATTTTAAAATGTTACTTTGGCAAACTAATCCAAGGCTTTAAGCTGAAAATCAATAAAACCACTGAAGTACAATTCTCTAGACTCTGAAGGTCAATAATTATCAAAAACATGTTGAACAATTGCATTTGGACAACTATAAACCAGTAATTTTTTAATATGTTCTTTTCATAGTGTACACAAAGGCCTATTAATACAAACAGAAAGCCCACAAATTATCAAAACTGTGTAAAAATAATGCATAATTTTATTCTAAACAAGCATGCAAAATTTAAGAAAGATTGGGCAAAAAATAACACTATAACAGTTATGTTTAAAAACACAGTGTTGTTTGAGTAAATGCATTTTATAACCACTAGATGGCAGCGGAAGACCACTAATGGTCTCATTCAGCTAAGTTAAACAGTACTGTTCAAAGGTTTCATGAATTAATGCTAAAACATTAATAAATTTAACTGTTATAACATTTTAAATCTCATTGAGTCAACGTTAATGATTTTGTTCATACAGAAATATCAGTTTTTTACAATTTTGTCACATTATGATTAGAGTGAAACCTGAAAATGACATCTAAACTCTTAAAAAGAGAAGACTTGCAATAAGTTTATTGTCACCTATCACTTATTTCAAATACCTATATCTGCAACAAAATGTGTGTGCATGTATGTGTGTCTTTGTCTTTGTATATATGTGTTTGTGTGTGCATATGCTTATAGAGTATTAATATATTAGTCTAATAATTTACTTTCAGTGTGTGTGTCTGTCTGTTAGCCTGTTCTCCATTTTGGATGTGTTTAACTGTCATCCATACATCCAGGTTGGCCGAGACCACCTCAGAGGCCTTAATGTGCTTGAACCCCGGTAATCGCTGCTTGCAGCTTTAATTTTGTATTTGTAATTTGATTTGATATAGTATTATAGCAATAATATAGTTTTTTTTTTTGTATAATTAAAAAAATATAGACAGTATAAATGTAACAAGCTTGGCATTAATGAAAAACCAGGACCGTTATGCATGTTATACCTTTATATACTTAATGTACAAATTTGTGGGAAAAGCGATTTAAAAAGGCCCTAAAAATATTTCTGAAACTTGTAATAAATTGTTAAATTAAGATTCATTATTTCAATAGACGTTGTTGGATTATTACCATTTAATTTATCCATTAAAAGGAAATCTAGAAAAAAATACATTGTAAAATGGAATTTGGGAAATAATAAAACTGATTTTATAGGATTCACAACACATTCTTAAGAAATTTCTTCTCAATTGCCATTTTCTTCTTATTTTTTAACTTAAGAAAAAAAGTTAAGAATATTTTGTATTCCTAAAAAATCATCTTAAGAATATTATTATCTTCTTAATATTATTATTTATTTCTTAAGACAAAACTTGAGAAGAATTCAAATTCTTGAAAAGAATCTTCTTAAAAATCATCGTAAATAACTTTTTTAAATTTAGGACAGCCCCAGACTTGTCTTAAATCCCAAACAGTAATAGTTATTTAATGAAGTTATTGGGTTATTTCAAATTAATTGTTATATTTAATCATTAGGCTAGGCAAGGCAAGGTTATTTATTAATATAGAACATTTCATACACAATGGTAATTCAAAGTGCTTTACATAAAAGAAAGTAAAATAATCATAAAAACAACACAATTACAAGTACAAAAAAAAAATACAACAACACTAGCTGCATATAACACATAATAGGGATGTGCACAAGTTTTCTGAAGTGACATTGATGACTGATAATGTAAACAATGATCGGTCATGATTAGCCTATGTGTGACGCTACTTTTTGCTGACTTCAAAACTCAGTAGCAACTCTAAAACGAGTCAGATAGGGAGCTTTAATTGAACGCTTTTAATTTTAACTTATAAATACGACATAATCTTTGGCAGTATTAAGCGAATATGAATGTGCAGGATGACTTTGCTGTAGAAGCGTGGACACACCGGAAGCATTCACTCAGATGAGAGCACAAAAACACAGTACAACAATGAATGTAACGTATCGCTGCAGCTTGAGACAGGCTATTTTAAAAGAAACTGTTCAAAAACACGCCGCATTTAAAAACGTGACGCTGAGCGCCAGTCAAAGTCGAATAATAGTGTTTGTGCTTATTTTGATTATTAGGGTAATCTGCAGGAAGCGCACAAATACAATTAAGTGTGAGTTTATCAGTGAGTCATGTATTCATTCGGATAACGGCTGTTATTTTCTTCTTAAGAAAAAAATTAAGATGTTCTTAAGAATATATTTGAGAACTTAAGTATTTTTCAAAAATTGCACTTAAGAACATTCTTACGAACTTCGTAGAATTTATCTTAAGAAAGTTCGAAATTTATTTCTTAAGGAGATTTCGTGAATCCGGCCCCTGGTCTATACATATATATAAAATAATATGAACAGATTGTTAACGGCTGGTGTATGTGTTAATAAAGGCTAGTTCCATCGGACGGGACATACAAATGATCGCCTATCATTCATCGACCTTAAATATGGCTTATCATCTGAAACTATTAGCAACTTTACATGGCCGCTCAGTCTAATGTTAACCTAGAGATATGTGCGCTGTTCAAGTGTCAGGGACAGCCCTAATATATATTGTGATGATCTGACGATAGCTGCTCGCATCTCAGCTTGTCTAACAGACATTTCTTGCTGGATGAAGAACCATCACCTTCAACTCAACCTTGCCAAGACAGAACTGCTTGAGGTTCTAGCAAACCCATCGTTTCATCACAATTTCACCATCCAGTTAGGCACATCAACCATAACTCCTTCAAAAACATTGCTAAAACTGCCCTGTCCTGCAGATTTGCTTTATTCAGCATCAAGAAGATCAGGCCCTTTCTTTCCGAACATGCTGCACAACTCCTTGTTCAAGCTCTTGTTCTGTCCAGGCTGGACTATTGCAATGCTCTCTTGGCAGATCTTTCAGCCAGTTCTATCAAACCTTTACAATTAATCCAGAACACGGCAGCAAGATTAATTTTTAATGAGCTGAAAAGAATACACGTCACACCTCTGTTTATCAATTTGCACTGGCTACCAATAGCTGCTCGCATAAAATTCAAGGCATTGATGTTTGCATACATAACCACCCCTGGCTCTGCACCCATTTACCTAAATTCATTACTTCAGACTTATGTGCCTCTAGAAGCTTGTGTTCTGCAAGTGAATGTCGCTTTATTGTTCATCCCAAAGAAACACAAAGTCACTTTCACAGACTTTTACATTAACTGTTCCCTCCTGATGGAATGACCTGCCCAACTCAATCTGAGTCCTTAGCCATCTTCAAGATTCGGCTAAAAACACATCTCTTCCATCTTTATTTGACCCTCTAACTCTAGCACTTTCTATTCTATTTTAACACTACTTTATCTATTTGTCTTCTTTTTTTAGTAAAAAAAAACAAACAAAAAAACATTAGCTTTCAATTTTTCTATTCTTTCTACTCGTTTTTCTTTTTGTGTACGTGTGTTAACACATATCCACATGCGTGTATGTGTGCATATGTATGTATTATGGCTACGTTCACACTGCAGGCAAATGTGACCCAAATCTGATTTTTTTTTTGCTCACATATGACTCAGATCTGTTTTTGTCATGACAGTGTGAACACCACAAACCGCATGGAATCTGGTCTTTTCAACTCCGAAATGTTGCCACTTCCATATGTGCCACTAAATCTGATACATACGGGTGAGATGTTTTGCAGTGCGACCGCAGTGTGAACGGTCATGTCAGATTTCATGCGACTTTTACGTCACTCTCTAGATCTACACTCATCATAATTCTGCGCTGACGGGAGACACTTCAAAGATTTTACATATCCAAAGTTATCAAGACCGTAGCGAAAGGTCATCAGTGGAAGTACAGTGATGTGTCAATACTCATGAGTATTATAGTGACAACTCCATATACAAGCAAAACATGAGAGCTTGAGTCATTTAAGTTTTAGAACTCTGCTGTCTTTTGTCACATCCTTGTCTTTTTCTTTCATATTGCCTGTGCATAATATGCTGGCTTCTTCAGCAGGTCACACTATAAATAAACGCATAATCGCTTACTTTCTCCTCCGTGTTTACTTCCGTTTGACAGCTCGCTGCGCAAGTGTTGCCAAATCCAGTTTCCCTGCGGAATTTGGCTACTTTTTCCACTGTTGTCGCAGGTTGTTTTTCAACTTTGTGGGTTGACGCGACCCCGCTAACACGATGTTTACCTTCCTGAACATGGTTGGGCTAGTTTTGGACTAGTTTTGAGAAACAATTGGGCGGATTTCGTTGTGAAAACCTGGAAACCCTATTCGTATCATTCTTTTACGCATGCAGGTCAGTTCAGAACCATGATCTGTTCACACTGTTAATCTGATATTGGCCACATTTATAACAACAATGTGAACAACTATACAAAAAAAAATTAAAAATCAGATCTGAGAAAAAAAAAATCTGAATTGAGCACTAATGCTCGCAGTGTGAACGTAGTATGTATTAAAAAGAAAATACCTTGCTACGTGTACCGTGTTAGGCTAACCGAGACTTCTCATTTGCACTTACATGTTGTTCTTTGTTGGTTTTGATTGCTTCTGTTGTCCACATTTGTGTGTATATACAATTTACTAAAATTAATGTTGCCCCTTTTGCTAATTTTAGTGAATTATAGCAAATGAGGATGATGTTGATGTTAAAGGGTACAGGGCAAATTCATTTGTTTACGTGCTTGGTTTTTATCAGTTGTTGAAAGCTGAGTGCAGCTTATGTATTTGTGCTGTTCTGTTGGTCTTCAAGGCTCTGTAATAATCTATGATACAGGAAGTAGTTACTCTTAGAAGCAGCCCTACCCAGCACAGAGCTTTCCTGTTGCTTGATCAAATCTAGCTGTGATTTAGTGTTTTAGGCTGGATTACTTATACTGAAGCCCTCTGGGAAGGGAAGCTCTTGTCTGCTTTCAAGGCTGCTTTTAGAAGCTTGATAATCAAAAGATTTCAGCGTCGTGTATGTAAATGCATGACCAGCACGTGTCCTGTTTTACTGTACTTTACATTCAAGGAGAACATTCATCGTTTGTTTAATTGTAGAGTATTGTGCCATTCATAAATGTAGTTTATTGTCATTAATGAAAAAAAGGAAGCTGCATTCTTACAGCAGCGTAACACTGTTTTTGATTGGGACCGCAGCACAGGGAGTGTGTTTGTGATTTGCAGGGCGTTTTCACACACATCTGTGTGTTCATGCGTCTCTCTGCAGTACAGTTAAATGCGTCCTATTACTTAGCATGGATTCGATTCGTTCCAGCATTACGTCATCTGCTGGCAGGCTGTATTTTTAGCCAAGAAATGCAATTGGCTGGCAGCTAATTAAATTACAGCCCTCTGTTTAGCCTGTTTGATGGATGGTCAATGAATGGCCGTTCTTCTAGCACTTTATTTGATGGCAGGGCAGGACGGGGGCGAGTCGAGATGACCAGTGACAGTCCAGCTGAGGAGGGAATTCACTGGGGATCCTCTGGAAAAAACACACACACTGTGCGTGCGTGTGTGTGTGTGTGTGTGTGTGTGTGTGGAATCTGTGAGCGTGTTTATTCCACGGCACGGTGTTTTAATGACTCATGTGTGGATCAAAGATTAAATCATACTAAATTAATCCGGGATGTTTGGCACAAGCGTGGCCGGATGCTGTTGGGGCGAGTCCACACACTGCTGTCAAGTGTTTAACAAAGTCACCAGCTGACTGCTCCACCCATAAACCCGAGATCCATCTGTGTCTGGCTTCATTCCCTTCCCATCACAGGAAAGCAGGAATAAGAACTGTATTTTACACATTTGATATAGATTTGACTAATATCATTGCATTATTATGTAAGTTATGATTTTATAAGAAATGTGTTTTGAATATTTGTTTTTGTTTTTGATATTGTGATACACAAACACATTTCAATAAATATATGTATATTGAAAAAACATTTTAAACTTTCAGTTACCCTTGTTTACAGGTGAATGTGTGCCGCAGCCTGTTTAATAAAGTAAAAGAATACCTTTTTTTTCTTTTTTTTAAAGGGTGCATGCATTTGTTTTGTATGACACAGAGTTTTTGTTTATTTTTTGTTTTGTTTTTTTTATTTATTTTTATATTTTGTAAACTGTTGCTAACATGTTCATATATGAATGCAGGGCTTGACATTAAGGCTTTTTTGTGGTGTAAATGTAATTATTTCTTAAAAATATAATCTCATCAGTGTTCTGTCAGTTCAAATCAGCATATTGGTGATATTTGCCACTAGTGATGTCACAGTACCAAAATTTTAGTATTCGGTACCAATACCAGTGAAAATCCATGGTCCTCTGTACCAATTTCGGTACCAAAGCAAGACACAAAAAAACATGCTTATTAAAAAATGTGACTATACTTTCATGTAATTCATGTAATCGTTTTAATTTTTTGGGAAACCGACTTGGTACCGAAGTACTTTTGACAACACTATTTGCCACCTTAAATTGATTTCTAGGATACTTTTTACCTTTACAAAGGCCCATTCTTTCCCAACCTCATTGAACATGCAGTATTCCATCTTTCACGCCAAATGACGTCACCTTTGTTTCTTTTTGTTAAAACCTATGCATGTTTAACTAAGTCTTTCCCATCCGTAATTTGGAAACAACTCGGAAAGTCAAGTTCTCTTTTTCTTGTCAAGCCCTGAAAAGTGTTTGCAACAGTTTGTAATCGAGATGATCTGGATTCAGTGAAGCATTGTGCTTTTGATTTTTCTATGATGGGCGGTTTAGTTCATTTCATCTGGTGAGGAAGTGCAAGTTTATTTAATCTTTAAAGTGCATGCTGGTGTTTTCTGCACTAGAGTTAGCTCCATGCACCTTACTGTCTTCCAGGCATCTTTCTGTGGATCTACAATAAATCCTCAGAATTCATCTACAAGACGCAACCGGAGCACAGAGGACAGTGCTTATTAGTTGGAAGTCTGTTGGCTTGTATTTCCTTGTTCTTCAGAGATGACTGTAGAAAGTTGTTGTGTTGTCTGGTCTTCTGTGTTATGTTGTTATGGAGATGGACACCAGAGTTGGCTAGTGAACGAGACGCAGTCATTGAAATGCGACCAGTGTTTCTTTTTGTTGGGTGTGGAGGAGAAAAACCGAGTCAGAAAGAAGATTGGAGAGATGTTTTGAGAAATCGATAGTCACATTCATTGTTTTGTCCCGGTGAAATAAAGATTACGATCTATATCACAATGCCTTTAGTTTTTTTTTTTTTTTTTAAAGCCCATAATCCTTTCAAACCTTTCGGTGTCATCTAGCAAAAAATCAAACCTAAGTCAGTTGTGCTACCGTGACCATTTTCCATTTTCATTCTGGTTACAGAATATTATATAGCCCTAGTTTCATACCTGCCCTACTTGGAGGGAAAAATGTTTCCGAGCATTTCAACCAAAAAATTAAAGTCCCACAGAAGACGAAAGTCCCGGACCCATAGAAAACACAGTTGCGTAAAACTATATACTATGAGTTCAACTAGATTCTTTCATTTTGAGTTTGGTTAGGAAGAGAGATGGAGGCGATCCTTTTCCACAGTCTCTCTCTCTCACACACACACACACACACACACACACACACACACACACACACACACACACACAATGCACAAACAAACAACACACACACACACACAACACACAAACAAACTGAGGGGGACACACACAACACACACACACACCTTTGTCACACTCACACATGCATACCTGTGTCCACACACATCAGTGATGGAGACACGCCACAAACACACACACAGCACACATTCACACACACACACACACACACACCACAAACACCCAGGATAGTTTGATGAGGGGAAACGGTTTCCTTTGTCTGCTCCCCAACCTGTGTCAATGACATCAGTGATGGAGAGACGCCACTGGTCCAGCTCACATTCATGAAAGCCCCAGGATAGTTTGATTGGGTAATTACTTGCACCCCAAGCTCAATGAAAAAGTGAAGCCAGCTGCCACATGTCACCTTGTGTGCTCACTGTCAGAGTATGATGAGACTGGTGGGTGGCTTGCCATTTTTCAATACATAATGGTACTGAAATGTTTGAAGCAGTTTCAATACTCATTTTCCACAGTCCTGAGATACTATCTACTCTCGAACTCTCTCTTCTCTCTGAGACACACCACAGAGTGTGTGTTGTAATTATATAAGTATATAGTCCAGTTTGCTGCGTGTTTCAGAGCGTCACTGGACTCTTACACGCGAGCAGCTCATGATCCAGTGTTTTCTGTGGCTCAGAGCAGCTCGCGGTTCACAGAAGATACAGTGAAGTCCATCTCTACATGTACTGTTTAACATGGATTTGGGAGCAGTGTGCACTAATTATGCTGATTTTATCTTTCACATAATTTCCAACATTTTTCGCGACACTACATACTTTCATGCATTTTACACAGATTTATATTGAGAAGTTAAAATTCACTTCAGGTTTATTTGTGTATTGGGTCAAAGCAGCTTTAACAGAAATAAAAGTTAACTGAAAATATACAAATAAAACTATAAAAGCATCTCAGCTATATATATATATATATATATATTTGGTCAAAAGCAGCTTTAACAGAAATATATATATATATATATATATATGTATATATGTATATATATATGTATATGTAATTTATTTATATATAACACATACATACATTATATATATATATATATATGTATATATATATATATACATACATACATACATACATACCATACATGTATATATTATGTATATATATATATATATATATGTATGTATGTATATATAATGTGTGTGTATGATATAATATAAAATTTAGTATGAATTTTACAATAATTTTCAGTAAATATTGAGTCATTTTGTTGTTGTTTTTTTTCTTGTTTTGTTTTTTGCATGTTTGTCTATATAGCTTTATTCATTTTTATTTCAGTTTTGTTACCTTAGTGCAGTGGTTCCCAATCCTGGTCCTGGAGAACCCTATTAAAACACATCTGATTCAACTCATTAGTGAAGACTCCAAGATTTGTGATGTGTGTCAGATAAGAGAGACCGCAAATACGTGCAGTGTTGGGTTCTCCAGGATTGGGAACCGCTGCCTTAGCGGATCAAAGTAAACAACAACAGCAACAAAAAAGATTTTTATTTATTTATTATACTTTTAAGATAATGTTTCTTTAATAGTTTTAGTTTTGGTGAACTATAGTAACCCTGATAGACACTTTGAGCTTTCCTGTAATTTTCCAACATAATGTAAGTTTGAGGGTGTAACTCTTTCAATTGAAGTAATTGTCACTTTTATTGTCATTTTTCTGACTTTAAAGCAAGCATGAAATACTCATTATTTTACAATGCAGTTATAGTATAATAGTAGTATATGTCTGTTCAATAATAATAATAATAATGTGATTATTATTATTATAGTAAAGAAATACTTAGACTACGGTCAAACAAAAACTGAATTAGACTTAAAATTTTTACCCTTAATTTTGTGGGAATTTTCCCCTGTGGTATTGACAGTGATATATGGAATATCGATATTTTTCAAGGTATTGCATCAAAAATTCAATAAATTCCATTTTTGTGACAACGCTGGGCTTTGACTGCCCTCCCGAGTGCTCCAAAACAAACAAACAAGTGCAGAGCCCTGCGTAGTGGGTGCGTGTAGTAATTATGTCTCCTGATTATTATGAGTAGGATTCTTCTCCTGCAGTCCACTTCCTGTGTTGTTTGTGTGCAGCTGTTAGAGGAGAAGCAGGTCTAGAGTATCAGACTCGGGTTACTGTGTGAATGCGGAACAAAGAGCGAGGCTTGACCCTGATCTTCTTACTCACACATACAAAGTTTGGCAAGTTCACTTCCACAAACGCATCTGACTCTTAACCGTGTTTCCCTCCAGCTGACCTCGTTTTCAGCTCCATCGCATCAGAGGCCAGGTTTAGCTCTTCTGCTTTTCATCCCTCCCTGTGCCAGTGTTTGTCGATGTAGTTCCTAACCTCGTCATATGTGTCTTCATGCAGATGTGAAGAAGGACTGGTCAGATCACGCGCTGTGGTGGGAGAAGAAGAAGACCTGGCTGCTAAAGACGCACTGGACGCTGGATAAATACGGCATTCAGGCCGACGCCAGGCTGCTCTTCACGCCGCAGCACAAGCTGTTACGCCTGCAGCTGCCCAACATGAAGCACATGAGGGTGAAGGTCAACTTCTCTGACCGCGTCTTCAAGGCCGTGTCTGACATCTGCAAAACCTTCAGTGAGTGCTGCTGCCTTCCCTAAAATATTGCTCCACTTTTTCAAATCTCCATTAGCATAACTCGATCTCCCCGCTGGTCGTGAAGAACAGTAAGTCAGGATAATTGTGTTATTTTGCTATACATTAGAGCGCATTCAGCCTTCAGTGCTGAGAACAGATGTAGGCTTTGGTAGAGAGATGGTGCTAAATCAGAAAACAGCGACAGCTCAGAGGCCCCATCAAATACACTGACAAACACAATTGTTTTCATGTGCTGATGTATTTCCTGTAGACCAATCTAAGGGCACATGCTTTTTAAAAAGCCTACAGCCTTTAGCTTTGTAACACCCCAGCTAATGTTAGCGTGCTGTTTTTAAAACGGTATGTGAAACAGTGCATTATACGTATAGCAATAAACATCTAAAGTATGCTTTGTCAATACTGATTAATGCTTATGTGGATATCTTGGACACTGATGATCAATATAATGCCAAAATATACTATATCAGTCAGTTTAATCATAATAAAACAACATTGCCGCAATATAGTTAGTACTTTTTTCACATAATACTTATTTTGAAAATCAAATTGTTAAAAAAATAAAAATAAATGGAACTTGATTAATCTGCCAAAGACAATGTAAACACACAGGGTTTAGACAATAACTCTTCAGCGGCTAAAGCATCCCTATCCCTAGTAGCATTGAATTAGTATAGTATTTTAATTAATTCACTTTCACACAGTATTGCAGCATTTCAGTTAAACCTGTAGTCCTCATATTAACAACAAAGTAACAAACAGAAAAATTGCGCCAGTAAAAAATGTCATTTTAATTTTCAATGTCTTCAATAACTAATGTGAGCGCTGTAAATGAACCCAGACCCTTTTGTGTGGTTTGCTGTTTAACATGCATTAAGGAGCAGTTTTCTTTATGTACTCTATTCGTTCTGCTCTGTTTTTAATTGTTGGTATGTACACATGCATCAGACGGATGTCGTGTTTGCTGTTATGTCTTGTTTTGTTCTCAGCATCTCAAACTGTGCGCTTCTCTTCATGAGATGCTCACAAGTTGTCTGTTTCGTTCTGTTGTGCTCTTATTTCATCTGTAAATGGACCTAGCACAGAATCTGGCTCAAATAATACACTGATGATGATGCTGATGATATTTACTTCTGTGCATCATTATTCTACCTTTCGGAAAATCCTGTGGTGCTGCTGTTGTTTTGAGGCTTGTGATAATGCCTGAATAACTGAATTGGTTAAAGGTGTGCTTGACCACATTTCTTGTTTTCTGGCCTTTTGACTGGTCTTTATTATTTGTTAAACACTAATCTGTATTACGTAGCATAGATAAGACCCAGCATGCCCTTGAACCGCTCCAAATCCTGTTTCGTAAACCGTTCTTATCAGTGTAACTGGCTGATGGTAACTTTTCCTTGTCCGTATTTAGAAATCAAGGCCTTATGAGCACTTATGAGCAAAAAAACTCTTTCGACCAGGAAAGAAGTCAGATGACTTCCTCTCTCAAATTGATTTGAATTGATCCTCAATTCTCACACACACAAAAATAGGTATTTACATTTATTATTTATGTGAATACTTCAGTAGATCAACAGGATTTATTGTTGTAAAAGGCCAAAATAATCATTTTTTGTAACTACAGCCTCACAAAGCAAAACATCTAACAGCTATATTTTATTTCAAACCTGAAAAAAAAAGGAAAAAAAAAAAAGAGATTGACATGAGAGATGGGTTTGATTCCAGTTTTGATTCCTCTTAACAATTCCAGGTCCTTAACGGTTCAGTTTAATTATTATTTTAGGACTTAGTACAAATAGATTGGTAGCATTGATATAGATATTTTTTTAAGGTAAGACTTTAAAGTTTTTTTTTGTACAAATAGATTGGTAGCATTGATATAGATTTTTTTTTTATTGAGACACAGTTAGTTCTGAGAAAAGCCCCAGCATTGTTTGTTTGCAAATGACACTGGAGTTTGATATTTTGTTATCTAATGCAGTGGCATTCGTGTATTTAGTGTCCAGATGCATGTCTTGTAGAGCGTGTGGAGTAGTGTGAGGAAAGGATGAGGGTCAGGAGGTTTACAGCAGTAAAGCTGGCAGCAGCTGCAGACAGACAGTGAGACGGTGATCACTCAGCTCACATACGCTGTCTCTCTCTCTGTGTCTCAGCTGCCAGAGACATTGGGAGTCTCCTCTTCATTGGAATCACTTGGTCATGGAGCCAGAGTTTGCCAGTGATGAGAGAGATCCACAGAAGTGGACGTCTGCTCAGGAATCACAGATAACCAGAAATGAATGGTGCTTGAAGCACACGTGATATTTAAATGCCCCTATTAAGAGGATAGTTCACCCAAAAAGTGAAAGTTTGCTGTAAATTTTTCTTAAACCCTCAGGTCATCGAAGATGTAGTTGACTTTTTTTAGTTCTTCAGTAGAACAGTAAAGAAGATTTTAATCTGAAACTGTGGTCTTTGGTGAATTATAAAATGCACGTCAGCGGCTGCCGTCAATTTGAGAGTTATAAAAAAGCATATACATGCAACACAAAATGAATACCTGAGGCTCCTGTGGTCTCATAAAGCGAAACGATTGGTGTGTTAGGGCCCATATGAAATCAGTTTTATTTTTTCCAAATTCCATGTATATGAAAGACAAAATGAATACCTGTTTCCGTTAAAATTTTTTTTTTTTTTTTTTTTTTTTTTTTTTTTTCGTTTAAATTTTTCTCGACTCCTTTTTAATGGTTAAATTTTTTTTTTTAATTGTATTATTTATAATTCATTTATAATTATTTAACTTATACATTTTCACATCAATTTATTAAAAGTTTAACAAAAATTACATGTTTAGGGCCCTATCAGATGTTTTATTTTTTCTTCACCATATGTTTTATTGTTATCTAATTCAGTGTTGTTGCATGTCTGATTATTTAAATGCATAAAAACAACTTTTTTCTTAAAATAGCCTTATGAAATGTTTTTTTTTCCTCAGAAATTCTGTTGTGTATTTAAATTTATCTGGTTATCAAATGAAGGCATAAAACATTAATTAATCTTTTAATTACAGAAAATTAAGCAAACATTATTTTTAAGGAATAATCACACAGCATTTCTTCCATGTTTTAATTTTAATAGTAAATCCCCTTTGTTTACCAAAAAATAATGTTTTTTTTTTTTTTTTTTTTTTTTTTTAGTAGTAGTAGGCTATGTACATTCTGCTGAACAGTAGTAATACATTTCTGGCAAATACTTTAAATTAAATTAAACCGGACTTTTATTTTGACGGGTTGCCGTGAAGACAGTTCTGTGTATGTGATTTGACACTAGTTTTACAAATGCTCATGAAGAGACTCTCAGAGCAGTTCTGGAGATGTTGTTCATGTGTTTACGTCCTCATTTAGAGAGACAGCAGACGCTGAAATCACCGCGACTCGTCACGCGTGCTTCAATTTGTGTGTAATAAACAAAACCGTGGTTCTGCGACATTCATTTACAGTCACACAGAACATGCAGGACTCATATTTAAATCGACTTTTCCGGCTTAATATTTACAGATATTAATTCATATTGCGATTTGATTTGTGTAATGACCTACTTTTGATTAATTAATTCAAAATTTGACAAATTCCGTGACATTCCGCGCTAAACTGTAAATTCAGTTTTTTTTTTTTTTTTTTTTTTTGGATTCCGTCCACGTTTTTTGCATCGCGGAAATCATAGGGTCCTAGTATGTGCAAGAAACTGAACATTATTAACTGAATTTTATATTATATTTATTTTATTATTTATTTTTGATATTTTAATGTGCGATTTAATATGTGTGATTTTATAAGTGTGAGAATATCAGTATGATGTAATAGAAGAATAATGTACACATATGGATATTGAATTTTTCTGAAATAATTTGTGTTCTTCATATATCTGACTGCTTGTATTTATTGACAAAATTGTATAAATATGAAGGTTAATTGAAAATTGAGGATGCAGTGATATCGAATTGAACCGAATCGATGACATAATCATAACCGAAGCGTAAGGCCAGTGTAGGTTCACACCCCTAATGGTTATGTATATTATATTGCATTTCTGTCAATAGATCTTTGTAAATATTGCACATTTAATTTATTTGATTCCTCAGTGTTCGCTAAACATGCTGTTATTTATTATTCGGTATATAATACAGCATGCGGTGTATGCCATGCTTCATCTTATTCAGTTTTGTTAATTAACGTCATGTAAGATTGTTTGTCACTGTAGCCAAATGATTTATTGTTGTGCTTTTTAATTAAGTGTAACAATGTATCCATCTTTTGTTTTAGTCTTAAAAAGAGAAAGGTGTATAGATTATAAGCAAAACAGACGATTATCTTTTCTTGTAAAACGTGACACCAAGATCGCGAATTCGCAAAAGAGGAATTCACGTTCACAAAATAAGAACGGGTTGAATGCTGAACACGTTCATTACCATACAACTAAACTATGATAAAAGTTCTTCGGCATGCATTAATTAATCCCAGGTTAAGACAACAACTGAGAAAGTTAGTCGTGACTCGTAAAAGAGCAACCAGTGGGAAGAATGGGTCTAGAGCCCCGTGATATGCAGGTACTTACTTTAGGCCTTAAACTGAAAATGGTTGTGAATAGCTGTGATGTGAAGTGCAGCTCTTGAATTAGTCTGTGTTTTCATTCAGAGTCCGCTTACTCTCTCTCTGGTGCTGTCAGTTGTTCTGGTGGGCGTTTTCTCCTCGCGTTACTGTTGTATTCTCATGTGAGGCATGAAGTGATTAGGAGTGTGTGTATTATTTGCCTCCTAGAGCGAGCAGACTGCGTTCCTGCAGAGCGCTCTGCCCAACACACAGACCGCTCGTCAGAGAATAAATGAAATGAGAAATGTGTGGTTTCTCAGTCAGAGCGTTCTCTGCGAGTTTCTTGAGAGTTACGGCTGTTTGATTTGGGAGCGTTTGCTGAAGGATCTTCTGTTTGTTGATTGGAATTTCAGAGGAGGCGCTCGCTCCCTCGCAGCACTCCAGTGACCTGCTACAGTTCGCTCACATATGGCTGTAAAAGGGCAGACTCGGAGAGAGAGAGAACTGCCATCTGGTAGTCCTTAAAACCTCTGGAATGCTTTTGCTTTAGTAACACAACTAAACAAGCCATTCCTGCCAAGCCATGAAGCCCCTCCCCAACACACTCCGTCACACTCGTTTCCTCCAGAGCTGTGGAAAATCCAGGGAGTGCGAGTCGTCCTGCCATAATGCTTAAAGTAGTGCAGAATTAAACTGCGAGAATTTCAATAAAAAGTCATTTAATGCTGAAACTGTCACTGCCGATTACTGGCAATGGTTTTTTTGAATGTTTCACTCTGCATGAGTCGTCTTCTCAAGGGTTCTTTAGATCGCTGGACTGCTTTAGACATCTTCAGACACTGTTTAGGGCCCTCTGATTTTTGGAAAATGCGGACGAAAACCAGTCACAACAATGGAATTTACAGTATAACACGCAATGTTATGGAATTCAGCAAATTTTGAATAAATAAATCAAAAGTAGGGCTGGTCTTATCATGATATAGACTAGTGCCTAGGAATATTAAACTGCAAAAGACTGCTATTGAAAAATGAAGTCTGCATGTCTAAAGTAATAATGCTTTTTTTTTTTTATTTAATTGTATTTTTATTTTTTAATTCTTCAATTTTTTTTTTTTTTTTTTTTTTGTGTAAGTTGTTGAATATGTTTTTTTGTAATTGTAAAAGAAAGTTAAATTTTGAATTTCGTTACATTTTAAAAGATTAATTTAATGTTTTATCCCTTAATTTGATTAGCACTGTAGTAGTTATAATAATTATTATTATTAAATTAAATTGCATAAGCATTGCATGATTTTCGATTGCTGAAATTTAATTTAACCATTAAAGAGTTAATTAATTAAAGATAAAACATTTTATTTGTTGGATAGAATTTTTCACCCTGTGCAGAGTTCGAGGTCATCTTGGAAAGTGTAATTTTATCTAGAATTGAGTTTAAGAAGATTTCAGTAGTGCTTGCACATGCAGAACATTTTTATAATTTTGTAATTAACATTATGTGAATAATTAATGCAATTCTAGCAGCGAAGCATGAGATCTATAAAAACCTGATATGAACCACATGCTCAGCCCTGCAAGCATGACATCATGGCCACTCTAGGAGCAATTATTTCTGGATAAATGAGATGACTAAGCCAGCTTGTTTTAAAAAATGTACATTACATATACATGACTTGTGATGTGCCTCTATTCATCTAGACTTATTGAAGCTTGCGTTTGTCTGTTTCTAAGTCTCCACTGCATGTCTTTTGCTGTTGAAATGACACATCTTGTGTCTTGAGGGTGATGGTCCGACCTTTTAATTAGAACGAGTCACTCTTCCACAGACATCCGGCATCCTGAGGAGCTCTCCGTACTGCGCAAGCCCCGCGACCCCAAGAAGAAGAAGAAAAAGCTGGAGGAGGCGGAGGAGGAGGCGCTGGAGCTGGAAGGACCACTGCTCACTCCTGGATCAGGTACGTCCCGTATCGCCGTCACCATTCCTCTGAGAATATCAATGCACTGATCTCTCTATCATTACCTTCTCAAAATATCTATAAGGTCCATTTTAGGAAATAGTAGGGTTTTTTTTTTTTCAGTACCTAGTGAGCTGCCTACATGAGTCAGCATTATAACCATCATGGAACATAACAAGTCATTGGTTTTCAGTCCTAGTCCTGAGGTTCAGCCACACTGCACATTTTCTGTCTCCCTTATTCAACACACCATACTCAGATCATCGACCCGTTTGGACGGAGCTAAACTAAGTTTCTGTCTCTGACAGCTGATAAATGCTGCCTCTGCAGACAGGATACAGAGGTGGGAAGGCAACAAGGCGTTTCTGAATCCAGTGCTCATCTCACATCCAGTCTACTGAGATAGCTTCATCTGACTAGGTTTTGAAAGCAGGATACGATGTATTCTACACTGCCTGTGATATCCCACAATCCTGTGCATGCATTCAATTTTAGTAGTTAAAAAGCTTATCTATTTAATTGGAATCATGAAGCTTGTGTAATTTAACAGCAATTTATTAACATTGTAACAAAAGCAAAATTTTTAGGGCACTATGAATTCCATTTTATTTCTCTGTTTTAATGCTTTAATAACGTTTTAATAATCAAAAAGCATGTCTAATCAACTGAACTCATAAAATATCATTCTTACGATAAAAGTGCCCTTTTTGTCAGGTTTTATGCCTTAATTTGATCATCACCATTATGTGTTAAATCAGAAATCCAGAAAAAAATTCAAGTGTAATGAAAAAATAGATTGTGATCAATTCTTTGATTCAGTCCTTATTTTCTCAATCGCTGCATCATAGGCACTAAAGATATGCTAATGTGAAATGTCCAGTGCTCTGGGTCCCCTAGACAGGATTGAAACCCAGTAAGTGCCCAAGCAACTCAACCCAGTTGATTTTAATAGAGTTTGGTACTTCTCTCTGCAACAAACTTGAGGCATGGTTCATATCCATCACAAATCATGCAGGTTGGGTTACGCACTGAGGTGCTTGGGATTTGAGGTTAGGTTGGATCTTAAACCCAAGTATGAGCAATAGATAGCGACGGTTGACTTAACCAACTCTGATTGTCGTGCCACATTGCATTGCTTTGTTTGCGTCGTACACAGTGTTTGATAGTGTGGAACCCATGAAGCTCCATAATGATGTGTGTGTGGTTGAAGAGCAGGAAAACAAAAGGCTTGTTATGTTGAAACAGTGCTGAAATGAGAAATGTGTGGGTTGAGAGCAGCGTATCATTTGCAGGCCTGCTGCGGAGCGTGAATGGTTCAGATTCCGCACATATTTGGTCACGCTGCCATTTTGAAACCGAGCAGCTACATCACCGAGCGCCCCACACATGAAGCGCTACAATCCGTTAACGATGCACAGAGGACAGACTCCATCTCCTCAGGTCAACATGAATAGGGTGTATTGTCCCAAATGCATCCCCCATGCAAACTCAACACGCAGGCCAAAACGCTTGTGTCTGGGATCTGTTCTACACTTGTTCCTTCATTAATACCATTTGACCTCATGATGACCCTCATTAAAATAGTGCAGGACTCCCCATGTTTAAGGTCCATAAAGACGCTGGTTTTTACCGCACAAAGGGTCCTTTAGGAAGGAGAAAATGGAACGGGAGCCGCCATGAGCCGCTTTGAGCCGAAGACCCGCCGCTTGATCTCTTCTCGGAGGGATTTCAGTTCGAGTCGCCGTGATAGGGATCGCTCTGATAACGGTGTGACCAGGACATGAGCTCCACTCATAAGTATTGTTGTCCCTTTCCCTTCCTCTACGGATCTTCAAACAACACCATCTCCTCTAGAAGTAGAGCTCTGTCCTCTCCTGGTCTGTGTCTGGACTTCATATACACATTTATGCATTTAGCAGATGCTTTTATTAGAAGAGGAACAAATGCAATTTGTCAAAGAGACTTCAATATTTAGAACATATAAAATCCTTGTTTATTAGACAACTACACTAGAAAGTAAGCTAGAGAAGAGCAGAAACACAGATTGATTCATTTACGTATTTACTTGTGTGAGATAAGCTAAAAGTACAAATACCATGTTCTTTAGGTGGACTAAAAATGTTACGATCAGCTATTAATCTAATATTATATGTAAAATAACTAGTTTTAAAAATGTGTTGCTGTCCAGCAATTAAAATACAGTGAAGTTGAGTCAACAGATTTTGATGTGTTGAGTTGATATTAAATTGATAACTGTGAGGTTTAATTACAAAAATGTGGTATATTGTTTGTGTCTCAAATTTTGAACAGAAAATAAAGCTGCTCTTAGAATACCTACTTTGACTTTAAGGTGGGTGAACAATATTTTCCAATACTTTCTATAGGTAAAAAAATAAACAAAATTAAAAAAAAGCCTTATTTGTGGAAAGTAGGGCTGCCCTCAACTAAGGATTTTTCTGGTCGACTAGTAGTCTTTCAATATGAAGCATTAGTTGACTAATTGCACGTTTATTAATAATCCATCTAAATCATTATTATGAGCCTTTAATTGCCTATAGCCTAATAAGTGCTCAAGCACATGCATAAAGCTTGCACTGTGCAGTGCACCGCAGAAGTAATGATTATGAATGTTTCAGGGAAAAACCGTAAGGAGGCTGTATTAACATTTTAATAATTTGATAAACTAGTGCTTTCTTTATTCTTGGTTTGAGAGACACTGACTCGTCATCTCCGCAGTAGTGATGCGCCTGTATGCATGTTTCATACGCATTACATAATCTGAGAATATTTGTCTTCCATTTGAATTGGTTCATTTGAAAGTATACATTTCACTCTCTATAGATATATTTTTAATGTCTATAAGTCAAAGATATACACAGTTTCGCGCTCATGTTCACAGAGACCGAGACGGCAGAAAGAGCATCCTGTTTGCTTTCATTATTTCACAAAAGCATGATTTGTTGTTATTGTGAGTGCACACAAATACACGTAGAGTCCTTACAGATTTGAAAGATGTATTACTCTTATCTTTATGACCAAAAATGACCAGTATTTTAGCTTCACGCTCCGCACAGACACAATACGCACATTTCTCTAGGTTAACATTAGATTGAGTGGCCATGTAAAGTTGCTAATACTAACATTTCAGATGATAAGGCATTTTTGAGGTTGATGAATGATAGCCTGATGTACTTTATTACCGCTGACTAACCATTAATGATCTGTTAGTCACAGACTGTGTGACTTTGTCTGTGGATTATTTATTTATTTTTTTATCTTTTTCTGCGACTAAGCAACTAATATAATTTTGGTCAGCCAAGCCTCTTCTGGTCGAGTGACGATTAGTCTACTATTAGGGGGCAGCCCTAGTGGAAAGTGAATGAGTTTAATGAAAAGGATAAAGTGAATGACGTTTATTAGGAATGTGTATGAACATCTTAGGTCTGCCCTCTTTGCCTGAACTTTTTAATCATTCATTTATTTATTTGAGATATTAGTTCTTTTCTTTTTGAAACTTTGGTTTACTTCTGATGTCTCATTTTGCATGGTAACGCTTTCCTTTTCCTCCAAGCTGTTAATCTCTTTAATCTATCCTTTCATTCCCCCTCTTTCTCTCTGTTTTTCCTTTTCTCCATTTCCTTCCATTCCTCAAGCCTCTGAGATACTATACATTGGACCGGTAAAAGGTAAGGCTCACTGTTTTTCTGGCTTCCTGCATTGCTTCCTTCACCTCCTCTCACCACAGCTGGAGCAGTCAGCTGACCACTGCTGACCCTGAGAAATCCCTGGCTCTGGTCACCTGACTCTCTGCTTCAGTGTTGAGGGTCATGGGATGAGCTTTGCCCAAACACTGCATTCCCTTACATTCCCTTATCGGTTGTTAAAATTGTCTTGCTTTGTCCTAAAATCGAATTAAAAGTAGGGATAAAAGACTGAAAGGTCAGGTCAAGGAGCTACCCAGCAAATGCTGCTTGGTATTATTATTATTATTTTTAACCCAGCCAGTACTGACATTGATTATTCAAGCTTTATCTCAAGCTCATCATAACTGGTTATAAAAACAAGCAGGCATATCAGGATGCACTTGATGGACAGCATGTGTGTGCACTGAACAGTTTACTAAGGTTCAAGGTTCTGTATTGAATGCATATGTGACATACAAAGAACTTTGAACTTTTAGTGCAGTTTAATCAAGAGCATCCCTACTACATGCTGCAAAAGTTTTTCTGCAGTTGGAAGGAAGGAAATACCAGTTCTTGCAAGGCAACGAAACAATAGTGGTCAAAATGAAGTCAAATACACAGGGATTGGAAATAAAATACAGGAAAGAGCCAATAACACATTCATCATGCAAATAAATGCAAGAAAGAATTCTCAGTATGGAAATCAGATATTGATGCACGCCTAAGGCTGAGATGAATGTCCCTGCCACTGTTTTCATTGGTGCAACTTCACTGCTGCTGAATCTCCAACGCAACAGAAAAGAAATTATATTTTATCTGAGCTGTGGTTTTGGAATCTGAATTGAATGTAACAAATTAAATTGCCATCAAATAAAGGCTAAATGTGTGTTTTGTCCTGCAGGCTGCACACAAAAGCAAGCAATACAGCGTGACCAGTGTAGTCCGATCCACAAGAAAATGACTATATTTGCATTTATTCTTATAATGAATTGTTCCAAAAATCTGGCAAATTTAAGGAATTCCAGATCTTTCGCCAGCTCGACCGGGTGAATCTGAGAGATATTCGTGATCTGGCCTGTTTCCACAAACGTATGTAGCGTTCTTTGTACATTCAGCTGAAGCCAGCAGATATAGAGAGAGTGTCTATAGACCTCTTGTAGAATTTTTTTTTTTTTCCCCCAACTCAAGCTCTCTGACTTTTCGATTTTTCCAGTCAGCAAGGATTTAGGGATGGATTGTAACTAGTGTTTTCAACCCAGAACTGCTATTTCTATGGTGGAATGAGAGTGATGGGTGGGCATCAGCCCAGGAACCAACAGAGGAACCATGTTGGTGGAAATAAGGGGCATAAATGCTTTGCTGAATCGTTCAGAGCATTTACTGAATCAACATCTGACTCACTCTCGAAATGATGCCAGGTTTAAGAAGCAGCCATCACAGTTTCAGTACAACAGACTTTAAATGGATAGTTTCTGTTCCTCCACTGAAAGTTCATTCCACCAATACACTGATGCTTCAAAAATAAATAAATAAATACACTGTAAAAGTAATCCATGTAAATCTAATGGTTGAATCCAAGTCTTCTGAGGACGTAATGATTGCTTTGCTTTATGAACAGGTTTAACGAGCGCACATATTTGCTTGGCAAACAAGAACAACCCTCATTGGTTCTTGCGGAAGTTCATATGTGTCCCTGGAGCACAAAAGCAGTCTTATATTGCTGGGGTATATTTGTAGCAATAGCCAGAAAAACATTGTATTGGTCAAAATTATTGATTTTTCTTTTATGCAAAAAATCATTAAGATATTAAGTAAAGATCATGTTGCATGAAGATTTTTTTTAAATTTCCTACCATAAATGTATCAAAACCTAATTTTTGATTAGTATATTGATAGTATATTGATTTTGATTAGAATATGCATTGCTAAGAACTTCATTTGAACAACTTTAAAGATGATTTTCTCAATATTTAGATTTTTTTTGCTCCCTCAGATTCCAGATTTTCAAATAGTTGTATCTCAGACAAATATTGTCCTCCTAACAAACCATACATCAATGGAGAGATTATTTATTCAGCTTTCAGATCATGTATAAATCTCAATTTCGAGAAATTGACCCTTATGACTGGTTTTGTGGTCCAGGGTCACATGTGCTTGCATGACACATGAGAATGAACCTCACCAGTTTTCTCACATTCACAAACACTGTGAGCTTCTGTTTACCACACAGACTGTAGTCAGTGTAGCATCATATTTAAATTCTGACATTAGGGATAGACGTACAGTGTCCATTTGTTTTTAACCGCATACCAAATGTTCAGTTGAAGAAACATCATTCCAAAAGACTTTCAGTGGCCCTAGAAACTCTTTTAGCCCATAAAACGATGCATGCCATACTGTAAGTCTATCCCTCACTTCTCGTTTTCAGTCTAATTCATTATGTTGAATTATACCGATTAGTCTGATGTGATGTGCTCTAAGTATGTACATCGATCAATGTTTGTATATGAATTCTAAATTAGATCTGTTTATCATATTAAGCCATTGTGTCTCCTCAGAAGACTTGGATTAAACCACTCTCTTCATATGGATTTCTTTTAGATCAAAGTTTTGGCTGCATGGACTTTTAATGGAGGGACAGAAGCCTCTCAGGTTTCATCTTCATTTGTGTTTCAAAGGTGAACAAAATCTTATGGGTTCGGAACGACAAAGTTGAGGAAATTATGACAGAATTATCATTTTTGATGATAATTAAAAGCTATTAAAGTTACTACAAAACAGTCTGAATAGAGTCTGCAAGTTTGAGCCAAAATAATTACAGAAAATGATGAATTAATATAAGAGGCCTTGCAGCACTGTTATTATCTAATAGATTAGTAAAACAGTTTGTCATTTGGCATAGGAGTAAGTGAACACTCACTGTTCATGGTTTTATACGTGCCTTCAAGCATGAGTCTGAGCTGAAGCCTCAGTGTGATGTGTGTTTGTGGATCAGGATTCATTTGAACATTCCCAAACAGTGCGTAGAGTCGAGTAAACATCCGAACGCAGGCCTCCTCGGTGTAAACCCCTCCAGTGACCTTCCTCTGAGTTTCTTTTCTCATGACCTCTGCCACCCCACAAGCACTTCCTGTCCCTCTGCATGACTGTGGCCTCTCACTGCCACATACGTGGTTTTGCTTCTGTGTTTTACTCACTCTGTGATCGGTTGCTTGAGTGGTTAGAGAAGAATGTGTAGTATAACTGTGATTTGTCTGATTTATGACAGTAGATAAACAAGTTTATTCAGTTGACATGATGATTGTATCTTCACATTAAATTGCATCTTTGCACCGCTAGCAGAAGTTTATTTTTGCGTTGCATTATTGCTCACACAGTCTAAGACATTTAGTGTGGGCTGTCATTGCTTTAAAAGGATTCATTTGCATATATCTATTATATATTGAATTTGCTTAATTTTTTTTTTTTTATTTATTTTTTTTATTAATTGAATTATTTAAATATTTAAAAGTTTTATTTTTTTTTGTTGTTGATGTGTTTTCACTCAGAAATTTCAGAATTAATTACAAAGAAAATAAGACATTGTGTGACGTAAACATAAAGTAGGAAAACTAAAACAGAATAGTATTTTATTGTAAAACATACTCCAGTAATCTTTGTTTTATTTATTACTAAGGAATGAATGAAAAAAAAAAAAAAAAAAATATATATATATATATATATATATATATATATATATATATATATATATATATATATATAAAACCTGGTAAATATGACTAAGTCCATTAAGTGTGACTTCTGTTGTGATTATATTTACAATATAGAATAGCCTCTCTTAACTTTTATAAATGTTTGCTACATGATAAGCGTATATTAAGGACACTTCCACTCATTAAGGTTTTCTTTTATTGATCTAGTTCATTAGGTGTCATCCTTTCACTAGCTCTAGTGGTCAGATGAAGGTTATAGTTGGTCTGTGGGTGTTGTGCCATGACATGCGTCACAGCTGGAGAACAGCTGATCTTATGTAATATTAATTAACATCTAGGAGTCTCCTTTTAATAATAACCAGCAGGACCTGTGCAGTTTGAGGTCCGTATGGAGAATGGTAAAAGTGCTCCAGTTGTCCTGTAGGCATTGACTGGAGTGTTTAAAAAATGATGCTGCACTAATGGACTGAATGTGTTAATGGTGTGTGGTGATAACAGCTGTAACGGTGCACTGAGCCCCAGCTGATTCACCGGTTCATAGAGATCTCAGTCTCCTCGCGGACCCCTCATGCTGCTGGATGTGCTCGCTGCTGTTTGTGCACTCGCAGAGTTGAACTGTGTGTGTTTCTGCATGCTGCCTTCATCAGAACTGTGCAGTCACGTGAAACAGTGATTGTGCTGTTCTTGGTGATTTCCACTCACTGGATTTGGTACAGTATCTGGCTGGAGTGGGTGGGATGACAAAATCCTGCCACCTTGTAAACTAGCTATTTTTGCAGAAAGTTTAACCAAGTAATTTGTTTTATAAAAATGTTAAATCTTGTGTAATATCTTAAATTTTATCTGTAAAAAATCTTAAATTCTTTACCTTTTTATTTAAAATTTAATGGAATCAAACCAGAAAGTTTTTTGTTTTGTAATAATGTTAGAGTTTTTATTTTTTTTTTTTTTTTTATATTTTGTGTACTAATGTTAGTATGTGATTATTGTTCATTTATAATGTTCTGTTTTTTAATAATGTACATTTATAATAACTATTTATTTTGTTGTTAACCTGCCTTGGAATAAATTACATAAAACTTCAACTATGCAGCATGCAAACTTGACACATTTCTCTCTTCTGACCAACATAATCTTGATACGTTTTACCTCTTATGTAATTTTTTTTTTCTTTCTTGCTATTGGAGCAAATTAGGAAATATGAAAAGGATCCAAAGCTCAACCCAAAATAATTAGTTTTGTATCAGTGTAATTATTCCTATTTAATTTTGTGTAATATTACAATCTATTTTTAATCTTTTCATTCTTTTTGTAGTTTAACGGAAGAAAAGCAAAAAAATTATGATGAAAAAAAGAATTAAATCAAAGTGGCAAGTGCCTGTTAATATGTAAGACAGTATATGCACACCTCTGACTGTTGATTTCTTTATAAATACACCAAATTGCTCTTTTTCTTGAAAGGCACAAACAACCTACAGTTACACCATGGTTACAAAACCTAAATCACTCTCTACTAGACGAAACGTTAAAATAATGGTCATTCCGCCCAGTCCTCCATCAGGCTTGTCGTGTGAAGGGGTTTGATGGCTGTTTTGGGTGGTTACTGACAGATGTCTCTCATTTCAGGAAGCATCTATTCTAGTCCTGGACTTTACAGCAAGACCATGACACCTACCTATGACTCTCGGGACGGCAGCCCTCTGTCCCCCACCTCAGCGTGGTTTGGAGACAGTCCTCTGTCAGAAGGCAATCCCAGCATCCTCGCTGTCAGCCAGCCCATCACCTCACCCGACATTCTGGTCAAGATGTACAAGCCACAGTCCCTCCTGGACAAGGCCAAGATCAACCAGGGGTAAGCCGGGACAGATCTGCTGTGTGAAGACTCTGTGATTCAGGAAGGCTTGCGCTTATATTCCTCTGAATGTCTTTGTGAGTGGCTGGACTCCTCCAGATCTCTGATGGAGCAGGATGTGAAGGAGAACGAGGTTCTTCTGCTCCGGTTCAAGTACCACAGCTTCTTTGACCTCAACCCAAAGGTCAGTGTGTTTTGCACCTTTTCACATATAATCATATGCACACACAGCTGAATAGAACATTCCAGAATCACAGGTGGACGCTGCTGTGATTTAGGTCAAAGCCGCATAAATAAAGCAATCCAACCAAACGATCTGTAAGAACAAAAACAGTTACAGTGTCGGATCCAATATAGTCGCACAGCATTGTCTTTTAGTTTCAGTCTTTTTGAAAATCCTGCCTCAAATTGTGCCTTGTTTGTAAATTAATCCAGGGTAAAAATTGAAAACATTTTTTTCACAGAGACAATTGAATGGACATAAAACCTAAAGTTACATTATGTGAAAGCAATCACTGTAAGAGTTCATTTATGCCTGTATATATTAGGATTTTAAATAGTAAATTGCAGTAATTGTGATAGTATTTTAACTAACAACAGTGTTGTTGTTTTGTGTGGTTGTTGTGTATTGCTGCAGCTTTGAGTCCAAGACAAATTCCCTACAAAGGACAATAAAGTATAGCTCTAACTATAATGCTAAAGGTGTCATGCAATGGAAGATCAAAACATTCTTGATATTCCTTGATATTCCTGTCAGTAGCATGAAAAGCATCTACTTTGTGATTATTTTATATACTGAAAGTGATCAGAGATTTATAATAGCTGGAGCGTTTTCACCAAAAGTCTCACCAAAAAGTTTGCATTGCTCAGCGAGTCTCTTATTTACATCGTGTTGCACTTTGTTAGTTATGGTAAAAGTATTGGTGAGATTGCAGAAATCAAAGTCAGTAGACATGACTTCAGTGCAGTGCTTCGATGCTCTAAATATAATGCTGTAATCAACACTTTTCCCCATTATTTCATCCTGCCATAATAAAAGTTTCCAAGAGAGATCCACATCTAATGCTCATTTCATATGCAAAGATCTCAGCCAATCATAGCAGTGGGAGTTTCCTTTGAAGTCTCAGAGTGGACACGCCCCTTTTAACAGAGCGTTCAAATCAGAGGCTAAATGTGGGTAGAAAATGACAGTTTGTTTCTACATAATGACCATTTTTGCTGAAAATACCATACTAAGATTATAAGTGCACCTCAGGAAACATGAAGTGTTGAATTTCAAGACCTCTTTAAGGTTGTATATGAGTATAGTTAGTTATAGTGTGCATTATGCTCACCCGTAGGCCTCTCAGAGGAATCTACGCAGCTATGTTGTAAGGACGGTGTTGTGGTGTCGTGTTTTTAACCCTCTCCTGACCCCTGCAGTATGATGCCATCAGGGTGAACCAGCTGTATGAGCAGGCCAAGTGGGCCATCCTGCTGGAGGAGATCGAATGCACCGAGGAGGAGATGATGATGTTCGCCGCCCTGCAGGTACGTGCGCGTCCCAGCCACGCCAGCATTTATGCGAGCGCTCGGTCTGTTAGGATTGCTGTGTAAGCCCGTCGTTTGACAGTGTGCAGTCTTCACTCGGGTCCTCTGACCCTGTTAATGAATTGGATGGGCTCTGTGCCTGACTGCGTAGCATCTTCTGCGTGCAAACGTTTGGCCGCGGCGTTTGTTTTCACTGGACCTTTGGCCAGCGATGACCCTGCTATTTCAAACCCTCATAAATGTTGAGTGACAACGCCTCAGGACGCCTCACTGTCTTCACATCATGTAAATATAGAGCGGCGTCTGTTCGAGGGAGGTGGGACATGGGAGACCACCCGGGGTATCAGTGGTGTCGGCTTTCTCTGTTTACGTACAGCGAGTTTAAATTAGTCAAGTCTGTCCCTCCCCATCCGTCCAGCGAGTTTCAGTCAGTCAGGATGTGAGTCTGGCTCTGAACGTGTCTCTGGGTAGAACAGCTCAGCTCCGTCAAACATCAGCAGCTCTAAGTTTAGCCAGCATTATAGCGAGGCTGTTAACCGCTGAGAGAAATCTGTGTCATTCACCTACTAACTACTCTTATCTGAGCAGAGAGATGGTGACATGAAAATGCCTTCAGCCTCTATTTTGAAAGCGGAGCTGTCATCAGCGTACAGTGAAATATGCTTCTGTAGTCCAACTGTCCGCTGTGGCACCACGGGGAACGCTTGACAGATAATTGTAATTAGGAGAATGAGGTCACAGGCTTTAAACTCATACATGAATAGTATTATAGTTAACAAAAAAACAATAGCAAAACTTTTGTTAATATCGTTGAAGTATGTTCAATTATTAACTTTAAACTTTTACTAAAATTGAAAAAGAAAGTATACATATCTTTTTTATATACATTTTATTTTCAAATTAAAACGAATTGAAAAAAACTAACAGTGTATCAGTGATACTAAAATAATACTGATACAGAAAATGATAAATAAATGTTAAAATTAACTTTAAAATTTAAATGGAAAAAAATAAAATATATAAAAAAAATTATTTTGAATTAAAAACCCATTGAAAAACTCTAATAGTGTATCAATTATACTAAAAATAACACTGTTACAGAAAATTATTTAAAAATGTTAAATGTTGTTTGTTCATTCCTGGAGGTCAAAGTAAATATTACATTAGCTTTTTTTATTTTTAATTTATTTTGTAAGAGCTTTTGCAATTTTTGCAGCATGTATGAAAACGGTTTAAAACCAGTTCATGAAAACAAATACAAGATAATTGTTAAATTTCACAAATGCATAAAAGTTTAAAACCTGAAAAACACATTTAACATGAACACTGACAAATTCAGTTTTATTTAATTGTGAAAATCATCAAGGAACAGTGTAGCTTGCAAAATGTGGGACAGGAACTTATATTTGTCCTGTCAGGAGGTTAAAGTAAATATTTATTAATTTTATTTTACCTTTATTTTGTAAGAGTTTGACGATGTGCAGCTCTGGAACTGAGGACATGTGTGAATACAGTTTTTAACAAATTCATAAAAATGCTAAAAAAAAAAAATTTAATTACACAAATGCATACATTTTGAAAATACCTTTTTACATTTACATTGACAATTTCTTTTTATTTATTTTTTATTGGGTAAATGTTAGATGTAGTAGAGGGTTAAATATCACAACAAAGAAGTTACGATATTATTATGATGAATTAATAAATGGCAATAGCGTGTTTTTTTATTATTATTATTTTGATTGTGTTTTTATTTGCAGTACCACATCAACAAGCTGTCCATCATGTCTTCAGACAATCACATGAACAACAGTGAGAAGGAGATCGATGAGGTCGATGCGGCTCTGTCAGATCTGGAGATCACTCTGGAGGGAGGAAAGACCTCCAACACGCTGGTACTGCAACACATGCAATAATAATTCTTACTACTTCAGTTACAGACACAGACACACACCTGTAGGCCTTTATCACACTCTGCATTCAAATATTAGCATGAAATAACTCTTGCTGCAGCCTGTGTCAGTGCAGGACCTACAGCATGTGCTTGTTGTGATTTATTGGCATACAGTTCATCACAAATACTTCATCTTAACACACCAACCTCATTAACCAGGAAGAACAGTAAAATTAGACAACATTAAACATCACATTAAACGTTAATTATGAGGAAAGACTGTACAAATTAGAAATTATTCACATTGCTTTCTTTCAAATAAAGGAATATTATTTAATGACTGGTTTGATCATTGTAAGCGAGTCATATCCTCTGGAGTTCGAGTGCAGTAATTGCACAGATTTATACTGCAGACAGAATTGGAGTTTAATCATAATAAGCATGCTGAAATAAAAACAACGACATTAAAAAAATGAAAACAAAACGGTGCATTCTGAATATTCCTCTTGCTGTGACATGAGCGGCGTGCAGCTGTTATGCAGACTGTGACCATAAAGATTTTGACATTATTACACCAGCAGCTTTATTTATAACTTTATTAATAAACTTTGTGTTCTCAGGGTGACATCACATCCATTCCTGAACTGGCTGACTACGTGAAAGTCTTCAAGTGAGTTGAAGGATTGAAAAATATGTTGAGGTTTATTGTTTTTGGACTTATAAGCTTTAATTAGTGCAAGGCAAAAAATAATAATAATATTAATAAACCATGGCTTTTTGTCACATATATAGACTCTATGTATTTAGTCTATTTGTTGTGTAATTGTTGTAAGTTTAATTTAAAATTTAGGTGGTAGGTTGTATTTTAGTGTGTTAATGTTGAAATGGGTCTGCCTATTAATAATGCTTATTATAATGTGCTTATATTTTGCTATATTGAATATTGAAAGAGCGGGCATTAGAGACAGGTCTTTTATCAAAGGAATTTCCCTTTGATCTTCTGCTCATTCCTCAGACCGAAGAAACTCACTCTGAAGGGATACAAGCAGTACTGGTGCACGTTCAAGGACATCACAATCTCCTGCTACAAGAGCCGCGAGGAGGCCCACGGCACGCCGGCGCACCAGATGAACCTGAGAGGTGACCGCTCGCCACAGACACGGTCAGAAACGCTGTTTGTTTACCACATCAGCGCTGCATCTCATCTGCTGTTTCTCCGTAGGCTGTGAAGTCACACCAGATGTGAACATTTCCGGTCAGAAATTCAACATCAAGTTGCTAATTCCTGTAGCAGATGGTATGAATGAGATCTGGCTGCGGTGTGATACTGTGAGTGAGACACTTCTATAATTATTGAGCAATAAATCAACTCACATCTTCACTTGTCTTTAAAAGGAAAAGTAGTTTGTTACTTGCCTTGCTACTTCAAAAGTAATTATACAAACTCGTCAGGGTTACAGTGGTTAACTAAAAATATATATATAAAAAAAGTGTTACTTGAAATAATTTTTATTTATTTCAGCTAGTTGCCAAAATAACATTTCTTATTTTCATTTAGTATTGATATCCTAAAATAACTGAAACTGAAATAAATCTTAGACAGAAAAGCCCCCAAAAGTATATAAAACTGACAAAAACATATCAAAATTACTAAAACTTAACCTAATTGAAAATCTATAATAGCATCTCAGTGATAGTACATGAACACTGGCACTCAGAGGGTTAAACTCTTTCCCTGTCCTTCAGGAGAAGCAGTACGCTCAGTGGATGGCAGCTTGCCGCTTGGCCTCCAAAGGGAAGACGATGGCAGACAGTTCCTACAACTTGGAGGTCCAGAACATCCTGTCCTTCCTGAAGATGCAGCACATGAATCCTGATCCTCAGATCATAGAGCCCATCACCACCGACATCAACCCTGAGTGTCTGGTGTCTCCACGATACCTGAAGAAGTACAAGAACAAGCAGGTAAATGAGAATACACACTGACACTGACGGCAGAGAGCTGAAGACAGGCAGGGAGGCAGGTCAAGAGACTTAATACTAGTAGACTTATACTAATACATCGTAATAAACAGCAATATGTTTACATGTATTTATTTACTAATGCATGCAAGTGAAGCAAAGTCATTGTTGAAAGTTGTTGACATTTTTGCTGCTGATTTTTAAATCGGGTTCAGTCTTAACTCAAAGTCACAAAACTGACCTACTTGGATCTTGAGCTTCATTGACAAAAATAAAATAAAAAACATTAAAATGATGATAATCATGATTTTAATGTTACATTAAGGGGAAAAAATATTTGTATATATGCTTAGCAATGTGATTAATTTTTTTCTGTATTTATATGCATTTTTGCATATAATCCGATGTTTTCAGCATCTCGAAGCAGCTCTGTTCACAGTAGATGCTGCTCCATATGAACTCTCTCTGCAATCGCTGTTTGGGTTGCTTGTAACATGCATTTGAAAAAAATGCAGCATGTACCTACCATGCTTCCAGATTTGTTTATAAATATTAAATATTGGTATTGTTTAAAAAAAAATGGCTAGTGTATGTGTATATATATATACGTACACACTCACATATGCATGCATGTTTTTAATACTAGTAACACTGAAGGGCAAAAAAAAACAGGTTTTAATTTTTTTCCTTAGCTGATCACGTCACATACTAAATAAACATCAAATATTAAATACATATCACATTTAAAATATCACCAAGTCCTACTGGCTACTAGTAAGACAACTATTTACGAAATTTTAAAAAACAAATCGTGATATGGATATTCAGAGTGTCCAGTGAAATTTCTCAGAATGATGTCGTTTTTGTTGTACTTGATTGAAAAAACGAGAGTAAAGTGAAAGTATGTAGGGAGGGCGAGTGTGTGGGAGTCGACAGACGGCTCCTGTGTGCTGCTGCTGCTGCTGGTGTCGTCTTACAGTGGCCCTGGACTCAGGCCAGCTCCTGTGATGCTGGGGGATGGTGGGCTTCCTGTCCTCACATCTCACTCGCTCCCCCAGCAGCTTATCGCTGGAAGAAACTTTGAGGAGCAGGCGGGAAAAAATACAGGAAACAGCCTTCCCTGGGAATGTGGAGAGGCAGCATGGGAAGAAGACAGCAGCTTGTTTGTGAGAGCGACATCAGAGTCCGGATGATTTCGGAGTGCTTCTTATCCCTGCGTTACAAGCTCAATATTTTTTTCTTCAGAGGCTTCCTCTGGGATTTTTATTCCTAGAGGACATGGGTCAGTAAACACTGAACTTTGGGAAACAAGGATAGATGACTTTCTCTCTTCCAGACTGGACAGGATCAGGAAAGCGGATGTTGTCATCCAAATGGTGGGGAATTTCAGAGGTCTCTGTAGTGTTCTTGGTTTTGTTTTTGGTGTTTTGATGTGTTTTGTGGTAAATTGTGTATTGTTTGGGTGTGTGGTTTGAAGTTTGATGAAAACATTTCAGTTTAATCATAAACCATAGCTCAGCCATGAACTTTTGTTTCAATTTTATTTTTATTTGTGCTAAATTTGTGATTTGTGCTTAGAGTATTTCTTTTTCTTTTCTTTTTTTGGAGCTTTATGGACAAATCAGATATAAAAATGGATGTTTGAATGTTGGTTTGACCAAGCCTTGCCTGAAAGTTAATAATAATTTTAAAAGATTGAAGTTTGAAAGTTTTTACTCAGAGAAGTCAAAGACAGACAGACCAATAAAAACTACTTCTGACCCCATTGGAGTCTTCTTCTGGTAGTTGATGGGCATTGTTATCATGTTTTGTGGTTTATGTTAGTATGCGTTAGCATGTTTTTTTTCATATTTAACTGAGTGTGTTGCATAGTTTTTTAAACAATGCTTGCATGTTTTAGCACATATTTTAGCATGTTTCCAACATGTTTTAGCACATTGCTGGTATGATTTATGTTGCTAGTGTGTGTTTTTCTTTTTTTGCACGTTTAGCATGTAGGAGTTAACATGTTGCTAGCATGTTCCTAGCATGTTTTAGAATACTTCAGCTTTGCAATATTTTACAATGATGGCAAACAATAACTCTTTTTCTATAAGAGGCATTGTATGAAGCTTCTGACCCCCTCATTGAAAGTGTATGTGGAACTGTTTGGAAGTCTGATACTGGAATTCTGAAATTCATATCAGTTAGAAAAGATAGGAGTATCAGAGAGTTAGGAACATCCTGAAGTTTGTGCCATTTGGTGGTCATAGCTTTAAAAACTCTAGGACGAGTTAGAAATTTTGGTAGCTCAGATAAGAATTATTCTAAGCTTAGTAGATCAGCGTGTGATTGTCTGTTATTCTAAATGAGTCTGACATCCCTGGCAGACGGCAAAAACAGCTTCCACTGGACATGTCCCATTTTAATCAGCGGAGGATGATGCTACAGTTTGATCACCCCAGTTTTCAGTCTACAGTAGTGCTCTGCCTTGGTTTAGAGGATGGCAACGGTAACGGTATCAGGACCTTCTGCTAGATGACACATTTCTACATCTGCACCATATGTACAGTCAGACTGGTCAGATCTAATGTGATCCAGTGTAATGTTTTCCTACCGATCTCTCCTGTCCATCTGAATCCTCGTGATCCTCCACTTGCTGTGAACTCTCACTTGCACAACCCTGCCCTTTTTCTTCTCTTCTTACGTTGTTTATAGTACATTTAACGGTTGTTTTGATTCGGTTATTCATGCATGTTTCGCTTTATCAAGTTATTTGGCTTTTCCCTTTTTTCCTCTCGTGTCCTCTTCCTGTTTCCACGCCTCCTCAGCCAGGCTTTGTCAGGGACTTGGTAAGTCCACTCGTTTGGTAGGTGGTACTGCATGACTCACATAACACTGGTTGCTGTGTCTTACTCCAGAGATTCCTCCCATTAACCCACTTTAGCCATTTATAGCTGGTAGCTCACCCAAAGCTCATCATTTCAACATTTAAGATCATGTGTTGAGTCACTGGTGTCTCCTCCAGCGACAGCTTTCTGACGAGCTGAATGCTGTTTTAAAAGGCAAAAGTATGTATATACTCCCTTGTGGTGGATATATTTTTAGAAAATATTCAAATGACTACAGAAGAAGTTTTTAGTCCCACCTGGACCTTGAGGCTAATATAGGTCATATTAATCTGTAACTTAAACTGTCTGGCACGGCAATAATTTTTATCAGTTTTATGCATGATTATATCCCAAATATATTATCATAATTCTTACAATTATTGTTTGTTATATATTATTTTAGATGCACAATGACAGTTTTCTTTCGCAGAGCCCCTAAAAACGCATGGTGATGGTTTAGAAAAACAAAGATGCGTTGTTTGCAAGCCATTTGGCACTCCCCAGATAAAGTTTTGTGTTTGTTTGCAAAATTTTGTGGTTAGAAAAATTAGGTGTGAGGATTCAGGAAGAACTACATGAATGCATCTTAGTTCGGCGAGTGAAAGATCATGAAGTTTCTTGGGGCGAATGCAGTTAGTTTTGCGCGTATCGAGAACAATTGTTATGCAAGAGAATCTTAAGTTAAGGGGAGGAGAATGTGTAGTTTTGCTTGGGGTGAATATTGTAAGTTCTGAGAGAGAGAATGTAAGATTTTTGGCGAATGCAATAGTTTTGGCGAGAGAATGTAATAGTTTCTTGGCCCCAATGCAATGGGTTTGTGCGGAACAATTGTTACGCCAAGAGAACCTGACGAACCTAAAGTTTAGCAACAGAATGTATAATTTCTTGGGTGAACCTAAAGTTTAGCAACAGAATGTAGTTTGTTCTTAGCAAATTGCAATAGTTTTAGTGAGATTTTTCGTACAAAGTGTCTTGGCAAATGCAATAGAGTTAGCGAGAGTTTCGTAAAGTGTCTTGGGCAAATGCAATAGTTTAGCGAGAGTTTGTAAAGTGTCTTGGGCAAATACATTAGTTTAGCTAGAGTTCGTAAAGTTTCTTGGGCGAATGCAATAGTTTGTGGAGAGTTCGTAAAAAGTGTCTTGGCAATGGCAGTATAGTTTAGTGAGCATTCGTAAAGTGTCTTGGGCAAATGCAATAGTTTAGTGAGAGTTCGTAAAGTGTCTTGGGCAAATGCAATAGTTTAGCGAGAGTTCGTAAAGTTTCCTGGGGCAAATGGCAATAGTTAGTGAGCGATAGTTTAGTAGTTTAGCGAGAGTCAAATGCAATAGTTTAGCGAGAGTTCGTAAAGTTTCTTGGGCGAATGCAATAGTTTGAGTTCGTAAAGTTTCGTGTCATTGGGGCAAATGCAATAAGATTTAGTGAGAGTTCGTAAAGTGTCTTGGGCAAATGCAATAGTTTAGCGGAGAGTTCTTAAAAAGTGTCTTGGGCAAATGCAATAGTTTAGCGAGCATTCGTAAAGTGTCTTGGGCAAATGCAGTAGTTTAGCGAGAGAGCAAATGCAGTAGTTTAGCGAGAGTTCGTAAAGTGTCTTGGGCAAATGCAATAGTTTAGCGAGAGAACAATTGTTATGCAAGATATGTAGTTCTGCGAGAGTGTAGAGAGAGATGCAAGATTTCTTGCGGGAAAATGCCAATAGTTTTACAAGAGTTTTTGTAATAGTCTCTTGGCAATGCGCCCAATATGCAATAGTTTAGCGAGAGTTTGTAAAGTGTCTTGGGCAAATACATTAGTTTAGCTAGAGTTCGTAAAGTTTCTTGGGCGAATGCAATAGTTTTGCTAGAGAATGTATAGTTTCTTGGCCAAATACAAAAGTTTTGCGAGAGAATGTGAAGTTTCTTGGCTATATTTTATTGTTTTGTGTGAGAGATGTTTTTGTGAGAGAGAAAATTGTTTTTAGAGATAGAATAATGTTTAGTTACTTGATTGAATATTTTTATTTGTTGGATATTGTGGTTGTTTTATTTGATGCAAGATTTCTTGGCAAATGCAATAGTAAGTGTCTTGGGCAATCCAATAGTTTTTGCAAGAGAATGTGACAGTCGCTTGTGGCTCTTGGGCAAATGCAATAGTTTAGAAAGAGAATGAAAATGTTCTGCAAGAGAATGTAAAGTTTATTGGCCAAATGCAATAGTTTTGTGAGAGAATCTAGTTTATTGAGAACAAAGTTTCTTGTGCATATGCAATAGTTTTGCAAGGGAATGCAAAGTTTCTTGGTCGAACGCAATAGTTTGTGAGACAACTAAAAGTTTCTCAGGAGGAAGCAGAAGCATTAAAAGATAAGTTTTCCTCCCATCTCACATTTCTTCCATCACCATGTCGTCTTTGGGTCTCCGTAGTTTCCACTATAATCCACACATTTGTCTCGTAGTAACATCTAAATCGCAAGTCTCATGGAAATAATTTGTTTGGGAAAGGTACTTCTGTTTCATTGACTGACCCTTTCAGGTTGTTATGTTAGCTCGTGATATGACCACCATTCACGAGGCACAGTGAACTGTCTAGCTCCTGGATCGAACCCCCCCTGTGACGTCACATTTTCCGTCTGATGTGAAAAATGTTTCATGTTCTGGGGGATAGTGGGACTAAAACGGGTAGCTGGGATTGCCAATGGCTTCTGTAAATGTGTGTTAGGCTGCATGTGTAACAGATCTAAGCGATGCCTGAACAAGAGGAAGCATCTCGTGTGTTCACTGTAATATTTGTTGTGATTGAATGGCAGTGATATCATATTGACAGATATCTGGTGTTTTCAATTCTTCTCTGTGGTTGTTGTCTGATCGAACAGTGTGTCCATGTGTTCACTCTGACTTTTCCTGCTAAAGATATGAGTGCGCTTATAGCACTGTATCTTAGTAATTATGTTCACGACATGCACTTATTCTCAGATAGATTCCCGGCCGTATTTTTTGGAAGCCCATCAGATGTTAGGCACAGTAGATGAGGCTCTCGAGGCCAAGATGCGCTTCATACAGGCCTGAGCAGTCCTGGGCCAGAGTGTTGGGATGACCCCCAGGTTTCTGCCAAGTGAGGTGTCGCCTAAACCTGACATTTCAAAAAAAAAAGATGTTCTCGCAGGATTATCTGGACTAAATTTTAGTGTGCACAATAAAAATGTCGGGTTTTTAAAGTTAGAGAAGTTCATTCCGGGTCCTTAACATAATTTCGCACCTTCATGATTTGTTCCCAAACCCATGTAAGTGTTCTTTTTCTTTCTGCGAGAAACTATTGAGTGATGCTTTCAGTGTAATTTTTACAACCCCGCTACTGAGCTATAAATCCAGGAATCACCAGGATCATGAGGTCAGTAATGTTGGATTCAAGGACCAGCATGCAAGCAAGTTCTTTGGAAAAGATCTGGCTCAAGAAAGAATAATTTGGTTCACAAATTAGACATTGCTACTATCTCAAAATGAATTT
Organism: Cyprinus carpio; assembly: GCF_018340385.1. Lineage (NCBI taxonomy): Eukaryota > Metazoa > Chordata > Actinopteri > Cypriniformes > Cyprinidae > Cyprinus > Cyprinus carpio. The sequence continues at coordinate 24,591,950 of NC_056613.1, forward strand.
TTCATGGACGGGCCGAAGTAGGTTTGCGTCAACGATTTATCAATGCATAGCAACTTAATCTTTTTAGCGTTGCACCAAATGATGACATAGCTTTGGAAAACTTCTAAAAGAATTTAAGCGTGCGCAAAGTCAAAGTGGGCTACTTATTTACATGGTGGGGCTATATAATTTCTCGTTTTGTGGCACCTGAGAATGAAATTCATATGAGTTTGTAATGACATGAGGGTGAATAAATGACAGAATCTACATGTTAGAGTGAGCTGTACCTTTAAAAATAAGTTCCCATCTGCTCGCGATATCGTATTCTTCTCATTGCATTGCACTCTCCATTGTCTCCTCAAAAATCCTGCTTGATAAACATGAGCCTGTATTGGTACGTTTCTTCCATGAGGTCCAGGTGCAAGAAAGACGAGCTGATTGGCATCACCTACACAGAACTGATCCGTAGGGAACGCCACACAGGAGACGCCATCAATACCTGGCGCTTCCATCAACATGAAGCAGGGAACGTCAACTGGAGATTAAATGGGAGATTTGTGTTTTTTTTTTTTTTTTGGTTTTTGTTTGACTTGTGACTGGTTATGTTGTTAGAATGAGGCTCATGTTAACCCCTTTCATCAGTAAATGGGCCTAATAACATAATAGACCTTTATCATGGTGGAATTGATTCCCGGAAGTTCTTGTCGAAGCAGTGTATCAATTCTTCCAGTTATGTATATTTATTAATGTGCTGTAATCACCTAGTTAAATAAACCCCTGTTAAAATTAGCATCTGCAGGATGATTTCAAAAATCTGGACATTTTTCAGATTCTGATGATTACTGTGCACAGAATTTTCCAAACTCAAAGGAACTTGTAGTTTTGATCTAACATAAGCTGATCTGAGAAAGCCAATAGCTCTCTGAACATTTTGGGCTGTGTATTACCAGCAAAGTCATGATACTGCACGTATCACGATACAGGACTGCACTGAATTTCACCCATAGCAGAATTTGGTAAAACAGCTCTTTTTTAAACACTGCATACTATATAGGGCCATTGCTAACTATAGGCAGAGCAGCCAGTTCACCTCTTGGTAAATGAAGGGCCCTCCATAACTCTACCACAGTACAAATACAGTGGGTAAACATAAGTATTGAACACATCACAATTTTTCTCAGTAAATACATTTCTAAAGGTGCTGTTAACATGAAATTTTCACCATTTGGTCAGTAACAACCCAAAGTAACCTATACATACATAGAAAGCAAGACAAATAAGTTTCAGAAATTACGTTATGTGTTTTATAAATGGGAGTGACACAGGGAAAAAGTATTGAATTCATGAAGGATAGGGAGGTGAAGAAAGGCATGGAAAGCCAAGACACCCAGCAGAAATCTATACAGTAATTAGAAAGCAAGCCTGGCCCCTCAATCAGTGGAAATTAATATTTAGTTTGGTTTCAGTCCCCAGCTAATAGGTCCTATCTGTCACTGGTAATCTCCCTACCCAAGCGTGTCCACAACAAGAAACATTTCATGATGGGTAAAAGGCAAAGACTGTTCTCAAGACCTTCGCAACCTTATTTGTTGCAAAACATACTGCTGCATTGGTTACAGAAGTCATTTTGTTATACTTTCTGACTGGTCCAGTGAAGCCACTGTTGGGGCCATAATCTGAAAGTGGAAAGAACATCATTTCAACACCATAAACCCGGTCCACACCCAGGTTGCTCCACACAAGAATTACTGATAGCCGGAGTGAAAATAATTATTTTAAGAGTTGTCCAAAAGCTCAAGATCACTTTGTATCAGGACCTTCAGAAAGACCTGGGGAGTTTAGCAATGTCACCTATTGTTTTCAAAGCAAAAATAAGTAACAATAAAGTAATGCAACACAACCGCCAGTGGCCTGTATACACACTCACCAGTGCACCAAGGCTCTATTGTGAAGAAAAATTCTTTGTTTGAAGAGCTACGTTTAAAGTTTGCTGCACAACCAATTTAGACAAGCTTTGTGAAATTACTGGGAGAAATATAGTCGCATCCAAGATTCAACCAAAATTAAACCTCTTGGATGCCAATAATACACACAATGTTTTGGGTCAATTGGCATGCACATCCCCACCCCACAAAACTCATGGTGAAAACCCTTGGCCATAAATTCATACGATTGAAGGACAGCTGTGAAATGTTCGACAAAATGTACGCGAGAACAATCATGGTGTGTCTGCCAAAAGCTGCTGCCCATCTACCAGGATGATGAATAGGTAACAAGGTTGTACATGTCAGCAAGACAAGATTGCCGTCCCAAACAACTTAGATGCCAGAACACGGCAAACCCCTCTATTGGTTTTCCAGAGAAAAAAAGTAATGCTTCGAGAATGGCCAGCCACTCACCTGACTTGAATCCATAGAAACAAGAAGAAAAAAAACTAAGATCAGGAGTTTATTGAAGAAGGAGGCCACAAGCCTTCACCATTTTGAAGACCTGTGTAGAAAGAAATGGCCAAAATCCACACCTGAGCAAGTGCATGTGAATATTTCTCCTACAGGAGAGTCCTTGAAGCTGTTCATTTACCAACAAAGGCTAATTTGCAAACAAAGTATTAAATAGAGCCCCGACCGATATATTTTTTTTTGGACCCTATACCGCTATTAGGGAGTTAAAAGGCAATCAATATACGTTCCCATTCGTGTGTTCCAAACATTGACCTGTCCTATATATAGAATCCAACAGTCGTATACATAAACAACTATATATACTTTAATGCACTCAGCTCTCCATTTGGTGATCAAACCTTATAATGATGTGACAGAGATATGCGGTATGAAAGCAGGGCATTTAACAATAAACTTTACTATCCAAAATGATCTGCTCAGTGCACTGACCAGTTAAGTTAAATTTATTCAACTTTAAATTCAATTCATTCCATTCCAACTTTTATTCCGTTGAAGTTTTATTTCACGTCCCCCCCCCCCGACATCATGTCCATGCTAAAGTCTTCACACAGCAGACGAAACTTACTAAAGTGAGAAGTGAGAAGTGTTGACATAATCTACCTCTGTATAAATTACAAGATACTTCACGTCTCGCGCACTTTATATGCCCTTTAATTATGTGTACATTCTCTTGGAATGGGTCTCATGGCGGAATTTTCATGTGAAGTCCACTTCACAGGTGACTTATGTCGAATAACCGCCAACGCTTGAATTGCTGCCTAAACAAGGAGACCTCCTTACTGATGAAGCGTTGGCTGGTGGTCCACTTATCTCACGACATTGTGCCGTCGGAAGATCTCCAACCAAATTTGTGGGAGCCCTTCAGCGCAAGACCCTCTCGAACGGCCTCCCTCCATGCCTCCATAGCCCCCCTGGATCACCTATATCAAGTCGGCTCCATACCGGTTAATTTAACCACCTGTACACTACCCGAACCCCCGGGGCTTAGCGACCGGGAGAGTGGTCTCACATTTCGACAGATGGGCCGTCTAGACTTACACGCGATTCATTGTTTTTTGAGGGTTCCTCTATTTGACGGTACCACGCTGAATTTGGTTGTCAGATGTCGCCTGCCCCGTTAACGGTAGATATGTCACGTTTCAAGGTTTTCAAATGATTTTTTCCCATAGACTTTTAATCTTTAAATTCGTGTATTTCAATCATCCCGGTCAACCAATATCAAACAATGGCAGCGCTGCTCTGCTGGACAAAAATACTAATACTTTACCACCATTTGCAAACGCATTTTAATCTGCATTATATGTTTGTGTAAAACAAAAAAAAAAAAAAAAAACCATATTGGCAGGCAAGATCGGCGAGATATTCGCCGATGATATAGCGCGAACAAGGCATCATATCGGCCTATAATGTCGGGCAAACCGATATATGGGTCACTGGCTCTAGTAGTACTACATTTTAGTATTTCAGTACTTTTTTTCCTGTGTCATGCCATTTTAATTACACACTTTCTGAAATTCGTTGTTTTGTTTTTCTTTATAGGTATGGATATTTGGGTTTGTTACCACATCTGGGGAAAAGTTCATGCAACAGCGACGTTTTTTTTTTTTGCTTACCAGAGTTTAACCTGGATATGTGTAGTAAAACTTAAATATGGTAATACAAATAGTAAATCAGTCTGTGCGAAAAAACAAAGCATAGTTCTGCATATTTACTAGAGTAAAAAGCCATGGCTAATCACTTGTGAGGTGTGTTTATTAGTCAAATTTATTTAAAAATGTAAACAGGTAAGAAATATGACTAGTAAGAGAAAAACATTGTTAATGAGCACATTTCGAACTTGACTGCAGCAAGTTAGTTGGAAAATAAATTTATTTACAATTCAGAATGCACATTTGGAAGTGAAATATGCTAATAAGAACATTTCAGCAGGTTATATTGAGATGTAGGCTTAAACATTCTCAGTTTTGATATGCATACTGCATGCTCCTACAGTGTAATATTTTTAGAAGGACCTTTTTCATCCCACCGCGATCAGTCTGATGATTAGGGAATGTAACGATTCACTCACCTCATGATTCGATTCACGATCTGGATTTCAACAAATGGGATTGAAGATATTATACAATAAATGAAAAGCTGTCCTTTATTAGGTCTATTGATGCACATTTCTTTGTGAAATTGAAATAACAAAACTAAACTGAAATTTTAAAACAAACCCCAAATCAAATAAAAGAAATCACAAATAAAAGAAATCTCTTCATATAAACAAACTAAGGCTTTGTCTGTGCTTCTTTCATTTAAAATGACACCGACAACCACTGCAGTTAATCATGATCCAAACAAAGATGCCCAAGCATACATGCAACCATTTTTTCCCTTGGGTACCGCTGTAAACAAAGCGCAGCGCGCTTACGAACGCAATGATTTCATTTTTTTTCCTTGTTACCTCGCTGTAAACAAAGCAGCGCTGTGCTTACGAACAGCAATGATGCAGTGTGTTTCCTTGGGTCCGCTGTAAACAAGCGGCGGCTGCGCTTACTACAGCAATGAATGCATTGTTTCCTGGTTACCCGCTGTAAACAAAGCAGCGCTGTGCTTACGAACGCAATGATCAGCAATGATGCAGTGTTTCCTTGGTTACCGCTGTTAACAAAGCAGAGCTGCGCTTACGCAGTGGTTTCCTTGGTTACCGCTGTAAACAAAGCAGCAGCTCGCTTATAACTCTAATATGCATCGTTCAGAAGGCAAGATGAAAGAAAATGCCTCTCCAGAATAAAGTAAGAGAGGATTCTCCCATTAGTTTTGATTGGAGTGCGACGAACCGGAAGTGACGAGACAACACCGCTTCAACCATAACTGATATTAGAAAGTGTGATAAAGTCTGATTAAGGCCATTTGTAACTATAGCTCGTCTGATTGTAGAAAATCTGCTTGTGCTTATCTGACATACTTGAGTCAAATAATCTATGTTTACATATAGCGAAGCACCCATAGTATTGAAGAAAGCCACGTGATGAATCAGAGTTCAGTGGTCTTCCATAAAGCATGATGATACACAGGGTGCATAAACACAAAACACTATCAGAAACTATCAGGTAACAACATGACACTACAATAATGCCATAATCATTCACTAAGCAAAATATTACCTAAGGTACATGTTTAAACAAGCGAGAAACAATTAGAGATTACTAAAATGAAATATCAAATAATCAAGTCATCATGATTTGTTATGTGTGATGTGTTTAGTTTTTCACTATAAATTATACAGTAGTTCCTGTTTTGCCTGTAAGACCCATACATTCAACAGTAATTTACAGTAAAAAATCATATAATATTTTTAAGAATATATATGGTAAGGTAATTTATAACTAACCAGTTAACAGGCTTTTACTGTAACATTTTACAGTTTACATTTTACAGGAGGTTGGGTAAAAAACAGCATAACAGAATGAATTTGAAAAAAAAATATATATATATATATATATATATATATATATATAATATATTATATATCTATATATATATATATCTAAAAAATATCTATATATTATATATATTATATGATATATACTGATCTGCTATTAGTATCAATATCTATATATGCAGACTTAAAAAAAAACTCAGATTCGAATATTCGTGATGCTAATTACTGATAAAATAATGCAGAAATAATTACTTTATAACAGTATACAGTATAATATACCATAAAATGATCAAATATCAGTGGTCACTCTATATCTCCAGTAATGTGTCTCAGTAGATGAGATTAAATGATCCAAACATATAATGCAGAGATTGAGAGATTGAGAAATAAGGCTCCTCGAAGATTGAGATGTTCGAGCTTTAATCATTCCACGCTTAGGAACAGTGAAGTACAAGTTCTGGAAACAAACGCTCCTCAACAAAGACTGATGATCAATTGAGACTCTAAACAGATTGAGTGAGAACACAGTAAAGCTGAGCTGCTTCAGTCAGAAGGTTCATCTGGAGTATTTCTGCAGTTATTCTGACCTTTCTCTCCCATGAGGAACAGGAAAGTAAAGCTTGAAACAAACGCCCTCAAAAGATCCTGATGATCAGATTTGAGACTCTAAAACATGATTGATGGAGAATCAAGTAAAGCTGAGCTGCTTCAGTCCAGTAAGAGTTCATCTGGAGATATTACTGCAGTTATTCTCACCTTTACTTGATCAAAATCACTCAAGATCTGACACCAGAAGCTGAAGCTGAAGCTGATTACACTAAAAGAGCTTTTACTGCAGCTCTAAACTATCAACCAGACGACAGAAGACATGAGGAGATTGTGAGTGAAACAGGTTTAACAGTAAAGTTTGATCATTTACAGACCTCTAGACTTTGTGGGTTTAACATCTAAAAATCAACACGCATCACCTTGAGCTCTCTTCAGCATCTGCTCTGCTCTCACGGCAGGTGACGGTGGAGTTCGCGGACGAGCCCAGTCTGGCCTTCATCTGTGCCGAGGTGGACTGCAAAGTGGTGCACGAGTTCATCGGCGGCTACATCTTCCTGTCCACACCGCCAAGGACCAGAACGAGTCTCTAGACGAGGAGATGTTCTACAAGCTGACCAGCGGCTGGATCTGAGCGCCGCAGCACTCACTCTGATTCTGTCACACTTCTTCTTCTTCTTTATCTCTTTTTAACCACTCCATCGTGGTCGCATCATAATTGTTTGTTTGTTTGTTTTTTAATTCTGTTTATGCGCATGAACGCGTTCCTAACACTAGCAGACATGAAGCTCTGTTTCAGCAGAGCCGTTTACTGCGTCCCTCCAGAAGTGATTTGTTTGAGATGAAGCAGTAGTACCCGAACTTTACACACGACCTATATCTATGACCTTTGACTCTCAGTAGAAACACGCCAGCTTTGCGCACAGCAGAAATGCCGGTTATTTATTTGTCACTAATTTACGCCGCGTCTCTCTGGGTAGATGCCTGTTAATCTGTAATGATAACGGTCACTTTAATGTGACATCATAGAGACACTAGAGAGGGAAATGTTACACTAGCTTTAACGCTGCTGCTTCGAGCGATGAGTAAAGACGCTGCGCTTCAGCTCGACAGTCTTTGGTCAAAAACACAGTCAGTCCAGTCCTTTCTAAGCACTTGGAAGATAGGCTGTCGCTTGAAGGTTCGTGTGTTCAACACTACATTACATGTAACGACGCAGATATTTTTTAACACTATGAAGGAGAGTCGTCCACTTTTTTTGTAGCAGCTTGCAACACAGGAGAATGATTATAAATCAGACTGCTTTTAAAGGTCACTGATTTCCCGTTGTAGGAAGTTTCTTTTTATTATGAAGTCTGTTATTTTATTCATCACTCTTTATTGTGAACCAGTATAGTATTATTCAAAAGCGTGTCTTTAATACGCACCAGCAATAGGTCACAAAACATGCAATTTCCTTTTTGTTTTCTTTTTTCCAAAATGAAGGATCGCTAAATGAAGTATTAGTTTTGGTTTTTTGTATCTAATGTAAAAAACACAGGTTTTAAAAACAACATTGTACAGTTATTTTTTTTGCTGCTTTTTTTTCTGTAATTTTTGGAAGCGTATATTTTCCAGAAGAGAGGGGAAAAAAGCCATTTTTTTTAAATTTATGGATTGGTGCCTGTCGACCTTAAGGACTTTTAGAAATATATATATAAATGCATATGAAGAATTGCAAGAAGTCTGGAGCTCCCGGCAGGAATAAAATCATGTAGATTATGGCATTCTTCATATCACTGATGAGAAGGAGCTTCTGGTGGTTTTTAGTTTTTGCTGCCCACACTTGTTTGATTCTGCTGCAGGAGCGTGGGTCACACACTTCAACACTAATGAAGCGCAGCAGAATCACTCTTTCTGTGCCTTTTCAGTGCATCACTGCCAG